>NC_090074.1:5631240-5649282 GCF_038355195.1 Osmerus mordax | reverse complement strand
ACAAGCAACTGTTGGCGTAATACTGTTTTGCACCAAGTTGTCCTTTTTGAGATTCTTTTTTTCCCCACTTGATGGTGATGTTGATAACATGCAGGCTTGCCAGACGCCCCTCTCAGCACGACCGCCGTCTCGCGGATATTTTCCACGCGGACGACTCGAGCGAGCCGGACCTCAGGAGGAGGAATGGGAGGGAAAGTAGATCCCGTCCAAGCTGGGAACTTCTTCGATTCATGCAGCTACTCACAGCCTGACCGCGACCTTCCTCCTCTGCGATCCTTCCTCCATCTTTCTCCTCCCACCGGCCGTGGGTTCATATTGAGCCTTCGGAACTTCGTCCGTCTCGAGTCGCCCTCTTCTCCAGCATCTGCTCAGGATCAATATTTTAATAACCGGAGAGATGAGGGCCTCATCACAATCAATAAGGACTGCATGTGGCAAGGAAGAGGCAGACAGAGAGAAATCATTCTGGCCGATGGCGGAGCTGAACAAGCATGACACCTCATTCATTACGCTAATGAATAACCCATCGGCCCTGTCCTGGGCCCTCACCAACTGAGACCACACACACACACACTCTCTCCCAGCATGGCACAGGGCATCCACTAGGACCCTTCGGGCGCAAGACCTATCATTCACCAGGTGGCGGAGTGACAGGATGGGTGGATGACGCAGAAGGTGGGAACGCAGGGCCCCGAGCAGGCTCCCACGCTTTCGGAACGAGTCTCACAGTGGTGGCGCTCACTGCATCTCCGAGAGAAGGTCGGGCAAAAATGTGTGGAGTTCGAGAATAGGATAGGGACAGGGAAAAAATCTGGAAGGATCTCCAAAAATCACCCTCGCAGATTTACAGGAGTGACAGGCAGTCACTAATGAAGCCCGACTGGAAGGGCTGCTGCCTGTCTTGGCGGGTTTGATGTCATTTAACCTCTGGGCCAATTACGATGGGATGTTCCCAACATGCTTGTGTGACAGCTAATCAGAGAGGAGAGCTTTGATTAGCTGGAGGATCAATGCAAAAGGAATCGGAGCAAAGACTCACACCAGTACCAGATAACTACACACACGCATGGCTTTAATGATCACTGCGAGCTTCCTCTCTCACACACACACACACACGCAGACACATACACACACGCGCACACAGTCCCGCACGTCCAAACACACATCGTTTTATTGACAACCAATAACCACTTTTCCCTGCGTATTCAGCTTTATGTGCCCCCCCCCATCCCCCGGCCCCCAAAGCCCCCGCTAGATTGTTATGGCCAGCTGAACTTCTGCCAAGGTTATAATGAGAAGTGTCAAGACTTTTATAAACTCTGCTGTACAAGTGAAGAAGAGAGGGAACGGAAAAAAAAGAAGAAAAAAACCACCATAACAATAACCGTCACGCACGACGTTTCCATCAAGCCTCCACCTGCCCACGTCAAGGTCCCCCCCCCGCAGTCCCCCCCGCCCCCCCCCCGCCCCCCCCCCCCCCCCGATGGATGAAAGAGCCGCGACCCCTCTCTCCTCTCCCCCTTCTCTCTCCTCCTCTGTCTCTCTCACTCCCTCCCTCTCTCCCCCTCTCTCCGTTTTTCAATCCCCCCCCACACACACACACACACACACACACCCACACCCCTACCGTATCTCTATCAATTCAGCTCTCTAATGGTGCTTTAAAGCCGGACAGGCAGGTTCATTGTAAAATGGAGAAGGGTGACGCGGCGCCTACATTTCATGCTCTCATGCCTACCCGGCAGCAGAGATGGAGCCGGGCCGAGTGACAAGTTGAAAGACGGGGAGAGGGAGCCAGAAGGAGGCTGAGCGAGATTCTTCTTGGCAGTTCGGTATTACTCATTGTGCCTGTAATGCATAATGATTCTGCCTTTGTTTACGCCCTGTGGAAGACAAAAAACACCAACAGCCTGTCTCAGAGCGCGACACGCTGACGTGCCGCCAGTGACAATAAAGCATCCGAATTTGGAATGAAGGAGAGGAAGGTGAAGGGAGTTTGTTATCATACTTCTAAGTGAGTGCTTTGTGTTCCACTAGGAGATCAGAGTAGGGGAAGGGGGGAGGAAGGGGGGGGGGTTAGAGAGAGAGACAATTCCCTACAAAGAACCGAGTGTTGTAGCCTGGGAGAAGGAACGGAAAGAAAATGTACAAATAATAGAGAGCGAGAGAGAGTGAGAGAGAGAGAGAGAG
Organism: Osmerus mordax; assembly: GCF_038355195.1. Lineage (NCBI taxonomy): Eukaryota > Metazoa > Chordata > Actinopteri > Osmeriformes > Osmeridae > Osmerus > Osmerus mordax. The sequence continues at coordinate 5,647,092 of NC_090074.1, read as the reverse complement.
AGAGAGAGAGAGAGAGAGAGAGAGAGAGAGAGAGAGAGAGAGAGAGAGAGAGAAAGAGAGCAGACTGTGCCAGAAAGAGCAGACTGATGGGGCCCTCCCATGGCAGGGTGAGATGAGAAGAAGAAAAACGAGGCCAAGCGGGCCTGTGTGGGATGACAAAACACAGGACCAGGAGGAGAACCCGTGGAAGGACGGGGAGGTGGAGGTGGAACAGTTGCGGCGAGATAGAAATGGGAAGAGAATGAAAAAAGGACAGCGAAAAAACGATGAAAAAAAAAAAAAGATTACAAATCGAGCATTCCTCCTCGGCCAAACCCGAGAGATGGAGAGGCGACGCGGGAGGGCAGGAGGGGGGAAACTACACAAAAACCCAGGGAGGGTGATGAAGAAAGTGTTTTGTCCGTCTCTTCGTAAACGGAGTGACTACGTTCAGTTGAGTTCTGGATTTTAATAAGTATTTATCAATCTGCAGATTGGGAGAGAAAACCAGACCTCTGACAATAAATGACAACACAACACCAGGCTTAGGTCTCAATCATGTCTCTCTCAGCTCTGAAAGCCGGAGGACCATCTTTTATAGGGCACAAGAATGTAAACATAGATTGTGGACTGTCAGGCGGTAATGACGTTTCAACAGTCTCAGAGAAAGAGATTCACTGCTCCCAACACATGACAACTCTCAACTCTCAGACTAGAGAGTTCATAGTTGGAGCTCTCCTTGTAGTCATGACAAGGAACGTTTAGCCAGTACTTTCTCCTGACCCGAACATCTATTAACCCTGACACATAGACACAATACACTCTTATTAATAGCAAGCTTACCAACGTACCAACTAGTATCTAATTCTATTGATTAGTGAATAATGTAAGCACACAGGAAATCCCAATTTCTTCCGCAGAGGAAAGAGAGAAAGTAAGAGAGAGGGGAGAGAGAGCCCAAGTCAGAGAGGGACACCGCGGTCAAAACGACCCACAGAGCAAGGACGACACAGAGAGATCGATGGAGGGTGGGGAGGGAGGGGGCTAGGGAGGGAGGGAGGGAGGGAGGAGGGAGGAGGGGGAGGGAGGGAGGGAAAAGAAAGAGAGAAAGAAACGCCGAGAAATGGAGGCGCGGGCAGCCACAGGAGGAGTGAGGCCCGAGCCCTCAGCGATGAGAACATTACAGTGGGGATAATGAAGAGGTTCCGCTCTGTCACACTCGACATTAGCCCGACGTCAGGCTGACCCCAAAGTGTCAACAAGTTAATAGGCTGGATATCACCGCCACCGCTTGTCACCCCCACCTCGCACGGCCGCGGACACGGTGATCGTCGACACCGATGCTTTGAATGCATAAACACAGATCCGTTGATCATAAATAACGGCGACAGGGGGGGGCAGGGTATGATGCCAAGAGCAGGTGAGACAGGAGGGGGGGGGGGGGTGGGGGGGGGGGGGCTGAGCAAGATGACAATGGCTCTGTGCCGGCGTTGTTTGTTGGTTTGCGCGGGAGTGTAGTTCGGTTGATTGGTTTGTCGTTTTCCCGCATGCGCTCGTCGACGCGCTTGTGACTGTGGACGTCTGTGTGTACCAGGAGGGGGGGAGTGTTTGTGTACGAGTGTGTTGTTCACGTGTGTGTGAGACAGGGGCAGCAGAGAAAGATGTGATTGGAGGATTTTCATGAGTACCGAGTGAAAGTCAGGACTGTGTTGTCTAGGTCCGGACTCACTCCACCCCTTTGGGACACAGTCTCCACAGACTACATCGGTCACACAGACACATAGACAGGCAGGCAGACAGAGGGACAGAGAGACAGACAGTGTGTTTGAATAGAAGGACTTGGAGTGACTGTAGAAGACAGAGGGAAGAGCTCCCAATTCCCCCCAAAAACTGACTTTTTCAGTATCAGTAGGTTCATAATTCTAGCAGATTCCTCCCAGAGATGAACCCGTTCGCGCTCCCTAAACAGCGGCTTACAAAGTCAGCGCTTGTCAGCAAGTCACGTTTCATCTGCTCAACTGAAACTGAACCTGAGAAACCGACACAACCAAGGGGATGTACAGCCTATTGGTATTCTCCTTCCACGTCTGGGTCCTCTTCAGGTTTGTTTAGTCATGGTCAGGGTGAGAGTCTGTGACCGGCCACTGTTTTTATCCAGCCAATTATGGGCGCTCTGCCTTTCTCAGGCAAGATGGAGAGAGAAGCTTCTTCTTTTTTTTTACCGACAGTAGCAGAGAGCTCCCATCTCCAGCAATTAGAGGGAGATGAGGCTGACAGTAATGGATCATATCGGCTGCTCCCGAGAGAAGGGGGGGTTGGCGGCTGCGGGGGGGGTGGGGAGGAGGGAGGGAGGGCCAGATGCAGAGATCAGGCAGGCAGGTAGCAGCGAGACACACCCCGGTGCGCTACGGTTAATGCCACTAATGCACTGGCTGTCCGATAGCATTCTCGATAGCTAGGGGGACTCTCCTATCTGGCAAATTCAATCAGCCAGCTTCGCCTGGTTGCTCTCTTATTAGTGCAGTGTTCTACTGATTCGCTCCACGATCATCGGATGGTGGGTGGAGGGAGGGAGGCAGGGGGGGGGGGGGGGTGCTGGGGCAGGAAAGGCAAGGGGGAAAAGGGAGGAAGTAGAGAGAGGGTGGGGGAGAGAGAGAGTCAGAGTGAGAAAGGACAGCGAGGGTGTGATAAGCAGCGGGTGAAAGAGAGCGAGATCGATGAAGATTGTTGAACCCCCAATCGGCTCCGGAGGAACGCGAGATAGGGAGAGCGCACTGCTGGCACACTGCTTAGCATCTGCCACTGCCTGTCTGGAAAGAGTGCGGAAGATGGGAAATGGAGGGCGATATCTGCTTCGTTGACAGTCGGGTGTGACCCGTAGTCAGGTTTGGACCACAGACAAGGGCGACATGGAGAGGGGGCTGTCCCAGTGGCCTACCACTGCGGCCTGGGCTTGAAGCCATACTGGGTCATTTCCATGGTGCCTTCCTCTCCTCCCTCTCTTCCCTCCCTCTCTGTAACTACCGGCGTCAGCATGAAGCAGGAAATGCCTTCGGAAAAAAAAATGTCAACAACAAACCAAAAAGGAGAAACGCGGCGAGCGAGCGCGTGGAGTTTAGCGGCCCCGCCCGCGACACATTGACCCCCCCCCCCCCCCCCCCCCCCGCGCTCTTTTGTCCCGCGGGAGCCCGGACGGTTTCATCCGTCACGTCAGAAAATCCTCCTAGGTATTCTGTCACTCCCTCATCCCTCCGTTCATCCCTCCCTCTACCCCCCCCACCCACCCGCGATCACATCCTCATCCCCCCCCCCCCCCCCCCCCCGCCCTCCCCTTTCCCGTCTCATCCTCCCCATCTGAGACAAGGCATCAACTGAATCATACCGTGACCAGGAGCAACCACATCACCGGAGCTATTAAAAAACCTCGGCTGCTGAATTTGGAAGGTATTGTTTTCTCGTCGTTTTTTTTCTCCCCTTCCCCGGTTCTCTCTCGTCTCTTTCTTCCCTTTATCGCAGACATTTGACGATGTCGTTTCGATCCGTTCTCCCCTGAGAAGGAAGAGAAGAACGTTTTCACTTTGTGCTCTTTTAAAGCTTTTTTCCACGTACTTTTGCCGTGCGGTTTCTCCGGAGCTTTCCCTGAGAATCCCTTGGTCCTCCACATCCGATTTGCACTCATGTCACCTTTGCGTTTGGCTCACTTGATCGGGGCTCACCTAGGCGGAGAAATGGATCTCCATAGGTAGGGCAGATAAAAAATCGGAGACAGGATTACCATGCAAATCGTGTCTTGATACGGTATCTCAAGGCCATAGCTCAGTGGAATTTGCTGTGCATGTAGAATATAATGAAAGAGAGACCCTGTGCTTAACTCCTGTGAACTCAAGTCACTTCCATCATAATTAAGAGGGCACGACTTTCTCCGTGAGAGAACAGTCCGGAACACGAGGCGCCAGAAACCGGGAGACAGAAACAACACACTTTGTTCCAAAACCCACTTGTATGTGTGCACAGGCCCGCTCGTACGGGATCGGGCGCCAAATCTCCGGCTGTCTCAAGTCCCCCCCTCCCCTCCCCCCCCCCCCCCTCCCCTCCCCTCCCCGCCCTTCCCCTGTCCTTCTGTCCGCCACCACAGCCTGAGGAAGTGTGTTCGACGCTGACGTCTCACCCAAAGCAGGAGTGTGGATACGGGGGAGGGATCCGGAGAGAGGATGGAGGTCGGCCGGAGGACACAAGTTCAACGAGAACGACCATTTTTTTCCCAGGCCACACCTCTTTCTGTCAACACGTACATCTTTCACTGTCATATCCTCTCTCTCTTTCTCTCTCTTTCTCTCCTTATAGCTTTCCCCCTCTCTCAGTATAACTAGCCCTCTGGCTGTGGGTTTCCAGTGCACCTGATGGGTTACATCTGTTGGGTAATTATGTTTTAGTAGGCTGTCACGTTGGGGCTGTCACACACATGTACACCCAACCGAAACCCAGAAGTTCACTCAGGAAACGAACCTGTACTGCTTTTCATCAAAATCTAAGCATAAACATTTGCCAAGGTTTCAGTGCAATAATGACAAGGTGAGGGATTTATCGGAACAGCTAACAAGGATTTACTCCTATGGTTCTTACTTTGACCAGGAGTCCAGGCAGTCTCGCAGCCGTGGCCATCTGCAGCCTCCAAGGCTCACCGTTCTAACTCCAAACCCCCCAATCTCCACAGGAGACCAGACCAGAGAAAGTATCCCATTACAAGAAATAATAACCTCGGGCGTAAGAGCATAGTGTTGACAGACCCTCTCCATGCGAACGCGAGGCTCGTCTTAGTGACTGCACTTAGATATTACGTTTCACATTTACCAGACATCTGGAGACAGTCGCTTGTGTTTCACGACTGTAGCTGGTCCGACACTGTAAATGTTTACGTTTTGATCCTGTAGGTAGGCCTAAATGTGCGTGCCTCCATTGATACCAATTTATCTAGCGCAAGCCTCAACGTTGGCCACCACCCCTCCTCTCCTCCGCGACCCCCCTTCTTCCTGTCTCTGGGGAAGAATTCATCAAAAGCTCCGAATGCCCCCACCTTTGCACACACACACACACGCACACGCACACGCACACAAAACACACCCTCTGCACTCTTGTGCCCGCAGCCCAGACAGGAGACATCTGTCTCAGTCATTATCCACAGCCTGACACATCTCTGGGACACTTCACCCAACACCTCACCTTGCCAGCGGGCTGTGTGTCCACCGCGACTCCCGTCACCGCCACCCTCTCCCCGTGGCTGCCAGGGTCTCTCCAGAACAGGGCTTTGGAAGAGGGGGATTTTTTTTTTGGGGGGGGGGGGGGGTCTCTCACGCCGTTTCAACCTCAGCGGTTGGGTGCGTTTTCTGGTGCGTTTTATTACACGGGATTTCGGCACTATTGTCAAATTCAATCAATTCAAGTGGTGAGTGGTGTGTTCCATAGGGGCTGGGACGGGGAGATCAGCAGGCTCTCCAAACAGGTGGTGAGTGCAGTCGTACACAGCGGAGAGTTTTGGCTGTGTTCGGATCTTCCCAGCCTCTCCGGTCTCTAGTGCTGGAGTGCAGGGCGGGGGGGGTGGGGGAGGGGGGGGGCTCAGGTGGTGGCTGTCCAAATGAGGCCAGGCTGCCGGCTGTCCTCAATCCAAAGTGACAGCTTCATCAGCAGTCGATCACAGGGTCCTGCACCTGGCCTATCGGGTCCTTCCTCCCCTCCTCCCCCCCGCCGCCTCCCCCCTCTCCAGGGAGAGTGCTGGGGTAGGTACAGCTGTGAGACTACGCGTCCACTCACACGCGCACGCACACGCGCTAACGTGGAGAGACCGAACCACGTAGGGGTGAACTGGATGATTCATGCGAGCCTCACGCAAACATTTACATTGACAGACTGACGCTGACGCGATTCGCGATAGTGCAAGAAACACAAAAAGCGTGCGCGCGCACACACGCACACACACAGAAAGACGGAGTGTGGTTGGAACAAAGAGCTGTATCAAGAAACTGGGTCTAACATGAACAAACAAGAACAGGTGTGAATGGAGAGACAGAAAGACAGAGAGAGAGAGAGGGAGGGAGAGAGAGAGGGAGAGAGAGAGAGGGAGAGGGAGAGAGAGTTTGGATGTGGAAGAGGCGTGCTATCTCTGTACGCACACAGCTTTGAGACCTATAGTGCCTGGTCTGTGGAGCCGGCTGAGAGAGAGCATGTAGGCACATTGCAGGCATATTGTCCATTTTAATTACACAGCAGTCTCAAAAGTCTGCCTCAGCAGCTCGCGCAGCTCACTGCTCTACCTGCAGGGAATGTGAGCACGCGTGTGTGTGTGTGAGAGAGAGGGAGGGAGGGGGGGGGGGGGAGAGGGAGAAAGAGGATGAGAATGGGGTGGGAGGGGGAAGGTGGAGGTGTATAAAAGAGGTTAGGGCATATAACCTGTCTTATTGTGCTTCTTTCAACTTGCGCAGCGAGCCATTTGGCTGCACTTGTAAACTCCCTGGGTATACTTGATTACCTTGTCATTCTATTAAAGTGTATTTCGCTCTCCAACGGGAGAGCGAGAGAGAGTGCAGTAAAGAGAGTGAGGGAAAGGGGCTCCATTCAGCAGAGGAGAATGCAGAGAGGAGAATGAATAACATGATTATTATTATTATTATTATAGAAGAGCTGAAGATTCTATGCCGCCGCTCTCATGTCTGTGTACGTCACGTCTACTGCGAATACGGTATTCATGCCGTCCATTTCTAGGCGTTCACGTGCTCAGCCATGAACCGCTATCCAACCCCGACCTTCCCTCCGGCCCACAGCACCAAACGCGAGACTCTTGTCCTTGCGTAGCCTGTCTTTTTTTCGGTCGTCTTTCCCCCTCTTTCTGTCAATATCCCAACAGGGTCCCAGCTGTTCTGCGTCCTTTCCATAAGTCTCAGGGGACACCAGAGAGATTCAGGGCGCAGGCTAGGCTAGTACCCGGAATCTGTGCTCCACATGGCAATCCACAGATTAGCAGCATCAGTCGCAGTGGGACAAACTCAGTCCCACAAGCTGTTATCAAAGCAACATTCTGGAGAATGGAAATGAAATCAGTGACAGCGTGGATGTTTAAAGGGCATGTTTGTACCAAAACAGCTGTGAATTCGTTGCTGGCTAATAATCATTTGCTGGCAAATGGCAAACAGTAATCTATAAATTAGCCATTGTATAATAGGCCTATCAACAAAACTTTTTCAGTAAACCTTATTGGTTGAGACTCAAGGAGTGGGTTAAAACATGCAAAATAAAATTCGAGCCCTTTGCAGAGATGAATTAACGCATTATCCATCAATAGCAAATGAATCAACCACAGCCAAGGAGGTAGATACGGTTTTGCACGCAGGTAATCATTAGCTTTCTACAAGCTTTTGATTACACATGAACAAATCAAGTGCAGTCAAGTGGGGATAGCGGGACCACTGCTGCGACAATCTCCATTCCTTTTGTTAACGTTGCGCCGTGGCGCAGGATGCCCCTTTGTGGTTAAAAACGGAAACCGTGTGTCCAAGAGTGGATTCTTTATTTTCTTATTGGACCATCTGTCGGCCAATGGTAACATGCGTTACCATGACGTATTCTACGAAAAATGGCGGCCCTCTGTAGTGAGTTTGGAGATTTAGTGCAAATCAAGAAACAACTGATATCTGTAATATCGCTTTGTAAAGAAAGAGGACTGGTACACAGTGTGAAATGGTAATGGACGTCCTTGATATTTATCTATGTGGGCTGGTGGGAGAAACGGATTTGTTGGTAATCTTAACTAGCTCGTTTGGCTAGCGTTTTAGCAGGCGGAATGACAGTAGTACCTGCTACTAGTTAGCGTTTTCAGATGTAATGTAACTTTTTTGTTGTTGTAAATTTTTGTTAATGTGACATTTTAGGAATGTATTTTGTGTAGTAACTATTAGTGTGGAGCGATTGTGTATGATTAAATATGATCGCTAGCGAGGCTAGTCAATCGTGTGTGTGACAGCTATCAGTTCATTCTCTTAACTTGAGTGTTAAAATCACGAATTTTCCCTGTGTTCTTTAGGGCATCAGAGCTAGCATTTGCATTGGAGCCGCTGCCCAAAAACGAATTACCTCCACCAGCACCTTTCACCGAGGTTTGTTGACCAGCACCACTGGCTATATAACGCCGTCTATAGATAAACCTGGTTGATTTATTCTGAAACTGTAAACAGTGTCGCTATCAACATTCCGTCTCTCACTTTCCCTGTAACCCTTCCCCTTTCTCCTGCCCTTAAACTCTCCCTGAATCAGGAGGATGCTCAGGACTTGGATGCTCTTGGTTTAGCTAAATCCTACTTTGACCTGAAGGAGTATGACCGCGCTGCTTACTTCCTACGAGGCTGCCGCAGCCAGAAAGCCTACTTCCTCTTCATGTATTCCCGCTACCTGGTGAGAATGCGCAGACAAAAATATACAATTGAAGTATGTTGTTGGATTGTGTTTTGTAAGACGCCACACGTTCCTTGTGATTAAGTTCGATAATACCGTCAGAACTGTGCACTCCGTAACTATCTGCTGCAGTTTTGTCACTCTGGATAAAAGCGTCAGCTAAAAGGAAGGAATGTAACTGATTTCACAAACTATTTGAACGAGACAGAAAAAAAGGGTTTGAACTAATCCACTTATCTCCGTTCAAAAGCTAGCCCTGCCAAACCTTCAATACAAACGTTGATAACATTTTCATCAAACGCTTTTCATGTCTCGCCTTGTCTTGTGTTTCCTCCCAGTCAGGAGAGAAGAAGAAGGACGATGAGACTGTAGACAGCCTCGGTGAGGAACTGAACTGTTCACCTTTACTTTCACCTGAACTCTGACGGCTAGACTATGAACTCCACCAGTGTCAGCCTTCATTTGTGTGGATGGATGTGATGTTGATGGACGTGATCTTGATGGACGCGATCTTGATGGACGCGATCTTGATGGACGCGATCTTGATGGACGCGATCTTGATGGGCGTGATCTTGATGGACGTGATCTTGATGGATGTGATCTTGTCCACTGGCTGCAGGGCCCCTGGAGAAGGGGCAGGTGAGGAACGAGGCTTTGCGTGAGCTGAGGGTGGAGCTGAGCAAGAAGCACAGCGCTGGGGAGCTGGACGGCTTCGCTCTCTACCTGTGAGGAGCCTCGCCTTACACACACACACTACGTTTCACTTCTGAAGTCACCTCACACACACCCTACCTGAAAACACCTCACCCACAACCAACAGCAGTCATTCCTCATAGACCTGTCAGAACACAGTACAGGTTACTGAAGGAACACAGGAACACAGACTGAAGGAACACAGATGAAGAACAATAAGACACCAGATACCAGAACAGATAACAAGGCAATAGCCGATCTACGGATTGTGATCAACATAAGCACAGAGGAAAGTCGACTCTCTCTTCCTCACTCTCCACGCTAGCTTCTAGCCGCTCATCTCACACCTGGACGTGCTTGTGTTCCCGCGAGCGCGCAGGTACGGGGTGGTGCTGAGAAAGCTGGACCTGCTGAAGGAGGCGGTGGATGTGTTCGTGGAGGCCACCCACGCGCTGCCTCTACACTGGGGCGCATGGCTGGAGCTCTGTAACCTCGTCACCAACATAGAAATGGTAAGAAACCGCACAAAGCCCACTCCTACTCGTCATCCAGGGCGAGCACCCCCCCCGCCCGCCCCCCCCCCCCCCCCCCCCTCTGTGAACCTCTTCTCCCCCGTCCCAGCGCTCAAAACTTAATATGAAATACAGCTCTGGGAAAGAAATAACTGCACCTTTTTCTTTCCTTTTTCCAAAAAAAGTTGAGAAGGACAATTTGGAGTGAGGAACAGAAGGGTAAAAAGAAAAGCGAGGCCACAGCAAGTTTTACCCTTCTGTTCCTCACTCAAAATTGTCCTTCTCAACTAAAAAAAAACTAAACAAGAAAAAGGTGCAGTGGTGTCTTATTTCTTTTCAGAGCTGGATATGCATGTATATTTATATAAAATATAAAAATGAACGTGAATATCCACCCCCCCCACCCCCCATCGTGGCTGGATGGTGTATCTGGACCCTGCCGTCCGCTCCTCCACAGCTCAAGTCGCTGTCTCTGCCGGACTGCTGGATCCGGGACTTCTTCTTGGCGCACATGTACACGGAACTGCAGATGATCAAGGAGGCTCTGCAGAAGTACCAGAGTCTCATCAAGGCCGGCTTCTCCAAGAGCACCTACATCATATCACAGATCGCTGTGGCCTACCACAACATCCGAGGTTTGAAGGAGCTTTGCCCCTCTTTGCCCTTGTTTAACCAGCCAGAAGCATTAGGTGGTGACTACGCTTTAATTTTATATTGTTTCCTTATGAATTGAAATATGTTACCTGAAGGAGCAGTTAATGTTACATTATTACCTGTGGTATTGCCTTTGTATTATGTTTAGTATTTCAATTATTCAGTTATAGATATGTTGAGGTTGTATTTGTTGCGTTGATTGATTGGAAGTGTCCTTCACAGATATCGACCAGGCCCTGGCTCTGTTTAACGAACTGAGGGAACAGGATCCTTTCCGCATCGAGAACATGGACACCTTCTCCAACCTGCTCTATGTCAGGGTGAGACTTCTCTTGGTGCCCACAAAGTCTGTCGTTTTTTCTTCATCGTTTTCTTTTGACATTTTCTCTGTATTCTGGGGGAGAGCAATGTTTTTCAGCAGGCGATGGCAAGGATGCCGGCCGAAGTTTTAGATAGTTGAAGAGGGGAGAGAAATGACGAGGCCCCGTTTACACACAATTCATCTCCCTTCCCATGTTAGTCTTTTGATGGATTCAAAAGTCGGATTCAGAAGACCAGTGAGACAGAACGTCGATGGTCTCCCCTACGTCCCCCTTCTCTCACAATCCTCTTTTCTCTCCAGTTCTCCTCCATGTTTCTCCTCCTTTCTCTCCCGGCTGCTTCCTGTTTCTCCTCTGTCACTTCCTGCAACTCCAGTCCCTGATAACATGGCTGTCTCTCTGTGTGTGTGTGTCCTTTTGTTCCCCAGAGCATGAAGCCAGAGCTGAGCTATTTAGCACACAACTTGGTGGAGATAGACAAGTACAGAGTGGAGACCTGTTGCGTTATCGGTAAGGACACGCCAACCTTGAAACCTTTCTACGGACCCCAAAGTCTCCTCATTTGAGAATTCTTTTACAGGGGCAGTGCACATGAATTAACATGACTGTAAATGTGCCAGATTTAGCCAAAATGGCTATTTTTCATCTGTAGACCCCTGACAGAATGTTAAAAAGTCACCCTCAAAAACAAACAAAGCACCTTTCTGTCTGGTTCCGGAAGCTTCCCTTTATGTGTCTGGTTCCCAGGCAACTACTACAGCCTGCGCTCGCAGCACGAGAAGGCAGCTCTGTACTTCCAGAGAGCTCTGAAGCTGAACCCTCGCTGCCTGGGCGCCTGGACCCTGATGGGCCACGAGTACATGGAGATGAAGAACACCTCAGCTGCCATTCAGGCCTACAGGTCCGGCTAGGATTAGGACTAGGGGTTGGGATTAGGACTAGGGGTTGGGATTAGGACTAGGGGTTGAGATTAGGACTAGGGGTTAGGGTTTGAATTTGGGGATAGGATTAGGCCTGGGATGCCAGGGGACTGTACTGGGGGAAGAGGGGTGGTTAGATACATTTAAGGTTGGATTAGTTTAGGTTTATGGACCTAACCTCAACAGATTTCTGAGAGTTACCCTTTGTGTGTCGATCAGGCACGCCATAGAGGTGAACAAGAGGGACTACCGGGCCTGGTACGGCCTGGGCCAGACCTACGAGATCCTGAAGATGCCCTTCTACTGCCTCTACTACTATCGAAAGGCTCACCAGCTCAGGTAAGGGGTGTGTGTGTGACTGTGTGTGTGTGAGAGAGACTGTATTGAATGACTTGTGTGTGACTGTCGGGGCAAAGTCGTCGTTCCTACGTGCATCCCCGGGCACCCAGCGCGAGCTGCCGTTGTTTGGGCAGATGTGTCCGGTTGCACATCAGTGAAGCGCGTGTCTGTCACCAGGCCCAACGACTCGCGCATGCTGGTCGCTCTGGGGGAGAGCTACGAGAAACTGTCCCAGCAAATCGAGGCCAAGAAGGTGAGCGACGCCACGCCCTCTACGACTCTTTCTTTTCCGATTCGCCAGGAGGCCTGTCCTCGGTGGTTTCCTACGCCGTGACCGACGAGTGAGGTCATTTTGTGATGTTTTGTTTCCCGTCAGTGTTACTGGAGGGCGTACTCTGTAGGTGATGTGGAGAGAATGGCCCTACTCAAACTAGCCAAGTAAGTGCCCCTCATCCGGGTAGATTAGATATGAGGTGCCGGGGTTGTTGACGGTCGAGGCTCAAGAGCCTCTCTTTAACGTGGGTTCCGGAATGGTCCTGTTTGCCGACAGGCTCCACGAACAACTGAACGAGTCCGACGACGCGGCCCAATGCTACATCATATACATCCAGGACATCTTCTCCTGTGGGGTTAGTGTTGCACTGAGTGTGTGTATGTGTGTTCAAGTCTTTTATTGTCAGATGCACAGAACAACACGGTCAGACTGGGCACTGAAATTCTTTGGACAAGACAACGCCAAGCAACCTGGCATAACATAACATACAAGTACACAGAACATAGATTACATCTATGATAAGCTAAAAGATAGTAAACCTCCTAATATACAAATAATAACGTGTGCGTTGGTGGTTTGGCGTGTGAGTGACTTTCCCCCGTGTTCCCCTCACCCCAGGAGCAGCTAGAGCACGCGGAGGTTAGCACGGCGCTACGCTACCTGGGCCAGTTCTACTTCAAGAACAAGCTGTACGACGAGGCGTCGCTCTGCGCCCAGCGCTGCTGCGACTACAACGATGTAAGCTCCGCCCTTCAACGAGGGGGAGGGAGGGAGGGGGGGTTAGTCACGTTTACTGAGCTTTTCTCTGTGGAAAATATACTACCTAGCCCTGGGGTGTTCAGTCCTGGTCCTCGAGGGTCCACTGGCCCATTCTAGATGTTTCCCTGCTCCGGCGCACCTGATTCAAACGAATGGGTTGTTATCGAGCTCTGTAGAAGGCTGATAACGACTCATCGATTTGAATGGTTGTTCAGACTTGACCTAGCACATTTATTAGTACTATCAATGCTTCTAACACTGCTGACGTGTGTGTGTGTGTGTAGGCTCGTGAGGAGGGCAAGGCCCTGCTGAGACAGATCTCCCAGGTCCGCGACCACACGGAGACGTCGCCCGCGGAGCTGTTCGCGCCGCTCTCCAACAACAACACACCCGTGAGGAGGGTGTCTCCCCTCAACCTGTCCTCCTTCACCCCCTGAAACCCTCTCTCACCCCCGCCCGGCTGGCCTCTGCATCAGACGACAGCCTTCTCTCTCTCTGCCTTGCGTGGTCAGAATGCACAGCACCGACCGGATCCATCGAGCCCCGTGTCACGGACGCGTCGGGGAAACGTAAAGGATGGGAGCGTCAGGTTTTCGAAATGTCACTGTAAATATGTTTAGTTTTTTTTTCTCCGTTTGTCACGTGCGTGGTGGTGCATGAGAGATTGTGTCATTGTGAAACCAAGTTGAATAAAGTAGCTTTTTATTGAGGAACGAGAACAGCAACTGTCGCATCACTCAAGTCGTTGAAGAAAAACACACTGGTCAAGACAGTAAAAGGTGTGTAAAAAAAGACACACAAAAAAGAAAGTGTATACACGAATTAAGATAAACATACTGGCCTTTGCAACGTTTCATCGAAAGACAAAGTTGTAAAGCCCTTGGCAGTAGGAGGCAGTAGGAGGTATTATGTGCAAAAGGAGACTGTTAGTGTGCTTAATGCCTCGTTCTAAACCCGTGAACACACAGGTTCACACACTTCAGACGCAGTACACTGAATGCAGCAATCTTTTCATACTGTGGCCAACCATTACAATCAGCAATCATCATAGTCAAACATGCATAAAGTCAGGAAGCACAGTAGTACACCATAACACTTCAATACAGTGAAGAAAAAAAACGTGGTAAAAAAAAGATCATTGTTGCTATATTGCTATTAAAAGCAAAATAATATACTGTACACTGGCTATTTTGGTTAACTTGAGCATGATGGCTGTAGTAGTCAGGCAGGGTTGAGATATCCTCGGTTTTCCGGCTTCGACTCAGTACTTGCGGTAGGACAGCTGGGGGCTTGGAGGCGGGGTGGCCTGCCGCGAGCGCAGCACCTGAGCGTAGGGCGTGGCCGTGTTGTCGCGGCCCGCCTTGCGCGCCGGCGTGCGAGCGGGGAACACCGACCGGAAGAAGGTGCGTTTCTCCGCGGGGGGCTGGTTCTCGCCGTTGGCCGCCGCCGCCGCCGCGCAGCCCCTCCTCTTGCAGGAGCCGGCCGGCGGGGAGGGGGCGGCGGAGGAGGGGGGCTGCTGGAGCTGCAGCTGGGCCAGGCTCTCGGCCGTCCGCCGCAGCTCGGCCTTCACCAGCAGCAGGCTGTTCTGGAGCTCCACCAGGGCCTGGTCCTGGGGACGGGGACAGGGCAGGCCAGCCAATGAGGTTAGAGAAGACCCACAGGAGAGAGAGAGAGGTGGGTGGGAGAGAGAGAGGAGAGTGTGGAAGGAGCAAGCCAGTTGAAGTGGATCGAGAGGGGGTACAGTGAGCCGGTTGAAGTGGATGGAGTGAGGAGGAGGAGAGGAGGTAGACCGAGCCAGTTGAAGTGGACGGGGTGAGGAGAAGGGGAAATGGATAGTAAAACGGAAGGGGGGGGGGAGGAGTGGAGAGAGATTCAGACGTTCGGCTTGTCCGTGATCATTCACCTCCCACCCCCTTCAGTGCCAACCTGGTGCCAACTGTTAGATTCCCCTAGCAGTTAGTTAAACCTGACCATGTGTTAGTTGAGCAGGTGAGAAGTTAGTGAGAGGAGACAACAGAGGGATGAGAGAGCAAATAAAGAGATATATCGTCCAGACTTAACACTACCACACTCTTAAGCTAGCAAAAATACTCGTTTGCCTACTACAATGGATTGACATTCAATGACCAGAATGCCATTTTCAACCCTGACTAAAGCGAGTCATTCCTGTTCTAGAAGCTTCCTCGCAATTCCTAAAGGAGGAGGCGGGGCAACCGCTCTTTAGGCGTGCGTGTGCGCGTACCTGTTTGGCGAGTGTGTCGTCTGCGCTGGCCAGCGTCTGACGCAGCCTCTCCCCATCGGTGTTGCGGCAGCAGGCTCGCTCTCCAGACTGCAGGTCCTGGCCCAGCCTCTGCAGGTCGGCACGCAGCTGCCTTAGGTTCTGCATGACCACACACGCACGCGGTTTAAACGCAGTCGCTTTGCAATGACTTCCTGGTCGACATAAGGGAGGGGTGGGGGGGGGGAAACTCACCCGCTGCCCCTCCTCCAGTTTGCGGTCGGCGGCGTGGGTGAGAGCGCCTGGGGTTCCGGGCAGGGTGAGCTGCGCCTTGAGCTGTCGCAGTTCTGGGGGGGGGAGAAGAGGGAGGGAAAGTGGGGAGGAGAAGATAAGAGTTAGGAAGGCCCGTGGCCCAGGAATGAAGAGGCTCCGACACGCCTCCCTATTCCAGAGAGATAACAGAAAACTCCAGCCGTCTATCCTCCTCGGACGAGTCTACGGGCACTGAAAGCTCAGTTTTAACACCGACCTGTCATCAAAACTGGCCGTTCACTGAAACTCTTTTGCCTTCCCCTTGTCTTTGTCTCGTTCCTTCTCACCCTGAGTTTTAGTCAGCAGCTCCTTCCGACACTCATCCAGCTCTGTGTTGGCCCGCCGCGTCTCCACGGTGACGGCCAGGCGCTGGGAGCGGCGAGGCCCCTCGCCGTCGCCCTCCAACCCCAGGGGGGGGAACAGCGGGAGGGCG
>NC_090074.1:5588740-5628740 GCF_038355195.1 Osmerus mordax | reverse complement strand
GAATGCTAACAGTAGCTAACGATGTTCCAGCAGGAACGCGTCAGTAGGCGGGTGGATGCAGGTGGAGGAGAGAGACGTACTCGCTGATCCGTGTGGCCTGGCCCCGGCCGCCCTCCGGAAGGACGTGCAGCAGGCGGACGGAGAAGATGCTGTGGCTGAAGAGGTGGATCATGGGAAGTGGAGTTAGTATGGAGGAACGTCTAGCCCCGCTAGTGAGGGAGACAATCTCACAAGGGACTACAACTTGCAAGGTGTCTGAGTACAGAGGGTTGGAAGAGCCACTGTAGTCATATCATTAATTATTACTGATGGGTATTTAGTCAACACTAAAACAACACTAAGCAATTCAGTTATAATAGTAATTTAACTATATAAAAAAAAAGAAAATAATGATAACAAAAAAAAGATAGAATACGTTGTTGGTGTTAGAAAAGGTGTTGTACCTGCGGCTGGAGTTGTGGTTCAGATGGGTGCTGGCAAAGCTCTGGTTTTTGCGTCCGGCACCCAGGACCCTCCAGGCCTCATCAGCACTACTCACCTGGATCCAGGTCAGATCTGAGGAGAAGACCCACACAAAGTTCAATGTAAAATGAAGCTTTCTAGGACAATGTACTGGCTTCTACAACCTGCCCTGCAATACGTGTCAGTTGATGAGCTGGCTTATGCTTAAAACAAGTAAATAAATACAAGTATAAAGCTGCCAGTGAAGTAAGAACATTTCCCTGGATAAAATCCCTTCAAATAATGACTCCTTCACTTAAATTAAGTCACTGGATAAGCCATTTACAATAAAAGTCCAACTAGATTTCTAATCTAAACACGATGAGCCCCTCGGGTGTCCAGTCTAGTCGGTGTGTCCGGCACCGGGCCTGGTTCGTACCCTTGACGTAGGGGTTGCCGTGCTTGTCGTCGCTGAGGCGCAGGGTGGCCCTCTTCCTGAGCTGCTGGGAGGGCGGGGCCTCCAGGAGGTCGTACAGGAACTCGTTGTAGATCTCGTAGAAGGACACCCAGACGGAGAAGAGCGCATCCTGCTCCAGGTCTTCGCCGCCGCTGTGAGACAGGCTGCCCGGGTCCAGGCACACGCTGTCGGCCTCTGCAGGGGGAGGGAGAGGGGGACGGAAGTGTGTGTGTGTGTGGGGAGATGGAGACAGAAGGAGAGGGAGCGAGAGAGACAAAGAGATGGGAGAGAGAGAGAGAAAAGATACGGGAGAGAGAGAATTAAATCAACTGTGATAATATATCCGACACCCACCAGTCTTCAATCTGCACCTGCAGGGTGTCAAGTGTTGATAAAATGAAATGGGGATCTCTAGTAACCTCACACAGATAAAGGACGGATCTAGTCAGGGGAGGTCTGGTAGGAGAAGCAGGGAAAAAACACACAACCCTAACCCATCGCCGGGCGGTCGCAGCAAGACTGCACCCCCCACCCCCCCGTACCTTCCATCTGGGAGGCGATGTGGCTGGCCGTGGACAGACCTCCGACACCGCTGTCCCACGTGGAGCTGTTCCCCCCGCCGCCGCCCCTCAACCGGGAACACTCCTCCTGCCACCGGCAGACACGGGGCACGAGGTCGGTAAGGAGCAGAAGGAGAGCGAGTGAGTGTGTGTGTAGTTGTCATTGACTTTGATGACGTCATAAACCAACCAAACGACGAGGAAACGCATTTCGTTGTTGATCATTTCGTTCCGAAACTAAAGAAATTCCCAAATTCCCACATTTCCATCGAATCGCTCGTGTTCTAAAATGTTATTGAGATCAGCGATGAAGTCATTGAGAGAGCGAAAACCAGTAAGAGAGAGCGTGTGGCCTGCGCGTCTCCAAGTGTTCAGTCCCCTCCCCTCCGCCTCACCTCTCTCAGCAGGGAGTCCTTGCGGCGCTCCTCGACCCGCACCTCCCCCGGGGCCAGCTGCCTCACGTCCTGGGAGAGGACGGGCTTCAGGTCCATCGGCCCGTACAGCCGGCCCCGCAGCTTCCCGAACACGGACACCAGAGCTCGGGGCAGCAGGCCCGCCTCACGGCCCACCCCTGACAAGGAACCAGGCGAGCCACGTCAGCGGCGGCAAGACCATCCGAACCAACGATGCGTACATGAATTAACCGATTCGTTTAAACGGTTGTGTGTATTGACTGATGCCAATAAGTGGATGTCCTTTAGGGTTGTGTTGACACCAAATACATTGCAGTATTCCAAATATTTTGCAGTATTCCATGGTACTATTACACCATAATAACAAACAATAGTAGTAATCACACATACATATATATATATATATATATATATATATATATATATATATATATATATATATATATATATATATATATATATATAAATGTGTGATTATAAGGGAGATACAACCTAGTAACGGATAGAGTGGAGGATGGTTACAGGGCTCTGGTGGTAAATTCTCACCCTGGATGGTGTAGGTCTTCCCAGAGTTAGTGACTCCGTAGGTGAAGAGAAGTCGGTTCTCTCCGTGCAGAACATCCCTCACCATCTCCTTCATGGTGCTGTCGTAGAAGTCCTGCTGGCTTGTCTCTGGCCCAGAAATCTACACACAAGAAACACGGAGACTGAGATTATGCTCAAATGTATGTATGTATGTATGTATGTATGTATGTATGTATGTATGTATGTATGTATGTATGTATGTATGTATGTATGTATGTATGTATGTATGTATGTATGTATGTATGTATGTATGTATGTATGTATGTATGTATGTATGTATGTATGTATGTATGTATGTATATATTACCAACATTGGTAAGCTTCAGCTCTCTTGTGTAAATGTGTGTTCCTGTACCATGTGAAAGAGGGACACGCGTGTGTGTGTGTGTGTGGTACCTGTGTGAAGGTGAACTTGTGGATGCTCTGGGTGATTCCCCTTTCTGCGCTCTTCATGTTCTGAGAGTCCTTGGGGGCTTTGAGGATCACCGTGTCGCCGCTTTGAACGTGTACGCAACCCTGGGAAACGCAGGAGGACATGTTGACGTGCTGCGTTCACAAGCGCTTCGCGTGGCGAAATAGGCAACTATCGGAGCAGCTCTCACCTGGTCCTCCTCCCTTTCCTTCTCCCCGTCAGTCAGTGGCCGGACGCGCAGATAAACATTGACTTTCTCGTCACTGTTTCCTTGTCTAGGCCCTCCAGTCTTCACAACTGGTTTCTGAGGACAGGAATAAACAATGTTAAAAGTGTACCTTTGCTGTAGTACAGCGGAGACAGGCTATAGAAGCAGCCTTCATTACAGAATACTTATTTCCCCAGCGTCACTGATTAAATCGTCTGACTACATACAAGAATCAATAGCTGTGTTGTCTGAGAGAGTGAGGAATGAATGAACGACAGCTTTTAGCATCCCCGTGCCGCTAATCTAACTGTCAACCTAATGGCTGACCCCCAAGGAAAACCCATTAGTCTTTGTAAGAAAATAAAAACACTTCTCGTGAAGGGTAGAGTTCCCCATGCTCTGACAGGCAAGGCAAGTGTGTGATTAATACCAGTCCTCCCTGAAGGCTTGTTCAAAAGAGCAACTCATTCCACTGATAGCCAGTTAAGATGAAGTATATTTATATTGCCCTGCCAACATAGTTGTTAGGAACTTGTTTCAGTTTGCACACAACCAAGCAAAACAGAACAAGAGCAATCACCACATTACACAAGGAAAATAATTTTGTATAAAAAATATAAAAGAAGTTGCAAGGAGTATGCAAATAAATGAGAAAAACAGCCTTGCGGATATAAGATCAATTATTTTATTTACTGAATGGTCTTGACAGTTTTTATATTTAAAGGAGGTTTTACATTTAAAGGCCAGAATAAGTTGGGAGGATGATTAGATTTATTAAATAGTCAGAGATCGAGATCATTTTAAAAACACCTTTACTATCTTCAGTCTTGAGTTTGGTTTCTAGCTTACTCTTATAATTGGTTTGGGCGTTTATGACAGCCCTCTTAAATTTAATAAGTCAAAGCAATGACACATACACACATGCAGGGAGAAGCGACACACCTTGAACACCTTGAAACACACAAACACACGCAGGAACTGTTCGCCAAAGAAATTATTGCTTTACATTTTTTCCATCCTGCTGTCCTTCCCCTAATGGCAGTCAGGAGCAGTAAGCAGCCATTTCAGCAACGCCCAGGGTTCAAATTCAAATACGTGCTAACCAGGAGAGCGATGTGTTTTGCATGTTTTGTTTTTTTATAGCGGTGCTTTGCAAAAGAAACCCCTGCGAGTAGCAGTATATGCAAACTTCACGCAGAAAAGTCCGAGAGATTCCGCACCTGAGCAGCAAACATGCTCAGTGCGGGAGTCGAACTCACAACCTTCTGCACCGAGCCGCTTTGTCCAGTTCCCTATCACCTCTAAAGGCATTGACAGTTCCCATTTCTCCATGAATTTGAACTACTGATAAAGCATAAAACAAAGGCTTCTTACTTTATTTTTTTTACCTATACAGAAGATTGCGAGAGGAAAAAGGTCTTGTTAGTGACAAGTTGTCACCTGTCAAAACGAACCCTCGCTCATAGAGAAAAATAATCATGTTTAACGTGGTGCTATAATGTGGCTCTTACCTCTCGAGGTTCCAGCCCGGGGGAAATGATGGATAGCTCCGGTGGAGTGATCCCCTTGAATAGCAGACCTGCAAGTCCCCCCATGTCTGCTGCCGTAGACTCGAGGACGGGCATGTCTTCGTCATCAGAAAAGGGTCCACTTGGAGACGCCAAATACGCCATAGCCAACGATCTGTTGGAACCCGTTTTGCACGTTCAGACAAACTAAGCTAACGCTATTACTAAATGTCAGGCTTGCTATAAAAATTTGAGCCATTTCTCACTCTCGCTTTTATAAGGGTTTACACAAGGCGACGTATAAATGCATATATAAAGTACAGTAGAAGGCCAAGGATCAGAAGTACAACGGTAGAGTAATGGAACAGTTTGTATTGCAAAGTACCCACATCTCAGCTAACGAGGTGAACAAAAATAATACTTCCGTGTACTACAATAATAATACAGTACAGTGCAAGCAACAATAACGTAAATTGCTGAAGTTTATAGAAACCATAACATCCTCATATAGATATGTACACAATACAGAATTTAGGATTAGAGTTGGTGATTGCAGGGAAGCAAATACAAGCTTGTTAAACTTGATGACTTGCCAGGAAAACATAGCCAGCTAGCGTTAAGCTAGCTAGACTAGCTACCTGGACACAGTGGAAACACCACCGGCGAATTGTAATAACCTCTCAAATATAAATTAACATAGCATAGCAAGCTCCTCTTTTATATAAACATTGCGCTAACCTTGTTCCGAGTTTGTGATCGTCGTGGAAACCCTGCTGGAATCACAAGCTAGCTAAACACGACTTTGTATCAATACTCCTTGCTTTGTATCTCTACGTTTGCTAACTACTTACACACACGGTTTTCTTACAATTCAAACACCGCGCTTTACATACCCGAACCAATCGCTGTGTATAGTTTACACGGGACTCAAAAAACATGTCCAATTGCGGAGCTCGTGGGCGTGACTATTTCTTCTTCTTTGGCTTTAAATGGCAGATTGACACCAATGTTTCTGAGATGCATCATCGCCATCAAGTGTTCGGGAGTATAAAGCCGGTGGAATCATCTCGACATAAACCTAAATAACACAATGAATCAATACATAATAAAACAAACTTACATCCTTACCCCCAAGTAAAACTCACATGCCAATAATGTATGGCTTACAGTTCCCCATATCACAAACTATCACCATACCACCATTGTCACTGGCCACCTTTTGTGTCATCGTACAAGTCATCTAACTTAACATGCTTCAGTAGCTTGACATCGCCAGACCAATTCTCAAATCGAGTACGCGTCTGCCAGAACATATACAATACGAGCTCTTAAAATATGCCGGTTTCCCGGGAAAATACTTCGACATGATTGACAGTTTCTCACAAAGTCAAAACGTTTGGAGGATGCGGGCATCGATCCCGCTACCTCTCGCATGCTAAGCGAGCGCTCTACCATTTGAGCTAATCCCCCGGTGAAACGGACGAAGGATTAAATTGACCAATATTCCACATCAAACGCAAAAATGAAAAAATACATAATAAACAGTAAGTACATTATAGATGTCTGTTGTGAAGCAAACACTTGCTATTTACAATTTTACGTTAAACTAAAAAGTATAATTAACAATCATCGAATGAACATTGTATTGGTTACCCCACAGGGAGAAATTCAACTTGGGAGGGTACAGGGGAGGAGTGACAAGAAGATGGCGAGCGGGGTTGGAAGTGAGTAAATAACGAGTTATAACAGTATTTATACATAGCAGACATACGCATGACAGTTTGGGTTGGCATGAGCCAGATAACAAGTTGCATGCTATGACAATTCATACATGAAGTAAATGCCATTTGTATATATACTAACCATGCACAACATGCATGAATGGCTGAGCTAGTAGCCACCTCCTGCTACTGTATGTTAAGGTACGTTAGCTCGATTACAGCTAGCTAGCTAGCTAAATCTGACTAATACGCAAAACATGCACAGCTGCACAGCCGTCCTAAATATCAGCCGGATAGCTAACATTATGGCATTTTAATTTTACAAAATGATATTTTCTATTCTTAGAATGTTTTACTCCTCTTGCACAATATGTTCGCATGATAGCAAGTGACATTTGCAAGCATGACCCTCCCTCGCACATTAGGTTGGGCTTCATAGGTTTTTATGATCAGGACAAGATGACGGCTTTGGTTGACCAAGATGAGAAGAAAACATAAAGTTTGACATGAGCTTTGAACCAAGAGATTCGGAACAATACTGAGCTATGTATGGATATTGATTTACTCCTTTTTCCTCATCCCCCTAAAACTCCATCTGCAGAACACAAGTTGCTCTCCATGGGGCCTACCGAACCATGGTCAGTAAGGGAAAAGCTGTGCTTGGCCACCTCTGTCATGAAGAGTGGAGACCAGAACTGGTACTGTAATCATATCACTAATGATATCCTATTACATAACACTTTTTTTTAGACTACATAAACGTTTGGCCACAGGATGAAAAAAAAAAGAGGAAAAATGGACTAAAAATAGATCATTATTGCACCTTCGTTGTAATTTAATATTTCTAGGGTGTCTGTCAGTCGAGCCATTAAACCCTTTGCAGAGCCTGGACGGCCCCCCGACTGGTTTTCTCAAAAGGTAAGACGGGCAGACATTTCCAACCGAAAGCAAGCAGATGGCACCTCAGAGTACAGTGTGTTTGACCCTCCTCTTCTCTCCTTTTTCTCTCAGCACTGTGCATCTCAGTACTCCGGACTTCTGGAGACAACCGAGGCACCGAAGTAAGTAAAGAAACTCGACATCAATCATCTTTGGGATGTTCTAGTGCTGTTTAATGAGGTACCATTCCCCTTGGTCACCTTTAGATAAGACACGCTTGTGGTATGATGCAAAATTACCGAGACATGGAACTAGAACATCCTTATGTCTGTAGGTAGGTGGATAGCCTATGATATCTGTGGTACGGTGTTTGTTACATTTACATTTAGTCATTTAACAGACGCTCTTATCCAGAGCGACTTACAGTAAGTACAGGGACATTCCCCCCGAGGCAAGTAGGGTGAAGTGCCTTGCCCAAGGACACAGCGTCAGTTTGCATGACCGGGAATCGAACTGGCAACCTTCGGATTACTAGCCCGATTCCCTCACCGCTCAGCCACCTGACTCCCCTACTTGTTCCACACAGACGGAAGCGGGGGGAGAAAGGGGAGGTGGTGGAGACGGTGGAGGATGTGATCGTGCGCAGGCTCACGGCGGAGAGGATCGACGAGCTCAAGAGGCTGATCAAGGACACCCAGGAGAAACACAGGTACGCCCGGCCCCACAGCGGCTCCATTCTCGCCAGTCGGAGAGCAAGACAGCCCGTCTCTCGTCCATAGCGAAATCATCGTGAATTCTGTGGATGAAGGCATCCAGGAGCTGTAGGCTACTTGACGAAGCAGGTTTTGCGATCTGCGCCGTTCACAGGAAGCTGAAGAGAGAAGCTGAGCTGATCCAAGCAGGCCACCTGGACACCCAACTAGAGGAACTATGGAGCGACATTCTGCAGTAAGACAAACATCTGTATAATAACGGCGTTATTCCGGCATTAGGCACGTTTCACACGCCTGTTTTTAGCACCCAAGAAATACCTTATTGGCTTGAACGTTCATATTGGATGACACTCTTTGTTGGTAGGACACCCAGGGAATTCCTAGCCAGTGGTTTCCCCAGAGAAAATGTGACCCTCGTGTGACCTTTGTGTCTTATCAGGAAGAAGAAGGAGGACGATGAAACCGCCGAGGAGAAGAGAAGGGCGACAGACGCAGCCTATCAGGGTACGCACGACTCGTTCGACGGACGCCTGTTCCGAGAAACGCTCGTTGTAGCCACGCGCTTGTTACGAACGCGCGGACCGGGCGTCGTCCAAATCAGTTGCCGCTCACCGCGTGGTGTTGGATTTGATTTGATTAAGATCCTCATTAGTGGATGCAGAAAGGCATCAGCTACTCTCCCTCGGGTCCACACAGAACACATAACTACGAAAAAACAAAAGCGAAAATCATCCTCACCACCCCCCAAAATAATAATAACAAGGAAGAACGGAATTCAAATAAACATACGACGCACGTTTATGTCTGACACAAACGGCCGCGCAAATTGTGCTTCGCTTGTCTTTTCCGGAACTGGCCTTTCTCGTGTGTGGTGTGTGTGTGTGACGACTGAACTAAGAGCAGTCTTACCCCTGCCGCCCCAACCCCTGAACCCCTTCCAGCCAGACAGGCGGTGAAGAACACCCCTAAACGAGTGCCCAGTGTGACTGTGCGATCCCCCCCGGGGTGCGGTTCGCCAGGCCTCGAGTTCCCCCACGGTGACGCGCTGCCGAACCTGGCCGAGGATCCCGGCTCTTCTGTCCCTGTGAGTCCCTGTCAGGGGGGATGGGGAAGGGCTAGGGGCAGGGCTGGGGGCAGGGCTGGGGGCAGGGCAAGGGGCAGGGCCAGGGGCATGTCTAGGCGCAGGGCTAGGGGCTCCAAGGAGACATGACTGGAGTTCATGAAAACAATCGCACACACGGTGCAGGTGTAAAGACAAGGGCATTTCCCTTTGACCTCCAGGCCCCCGGAGCAGCAGTATTCATGCCCCTGACTGAGACCTCGGTGCCTGGGGCTGGAGAGGGGGGCCTGGGGGCGGTCCTGGAAGACTCCCTGCAGAAGAAGCTCCTCGTCCAGAAGGCTACACCCCCCCCCTCCCCCCTGCTCTCTGAGCTGCTGAAGAAAGGCAGTCTTTTCCCCACCAGCCCTAGACTGGTAAGTCTGCAAAAAAAAAATGAAAAAAATAATAATAAAAATTCAATATTTTTTTGGAGCACATCCATAGCAGAGGCCTGGTGCAAATGCGGGCAGTGCTGAGGCAGAGGGGTCTGCCTCTGTCTTCTAGGTTGGCGATGGTGACCTGGCTTTGACTGCAGCACACGACTTGCAGCTGACTGCGCCCAACATACCTGGCTCCCAAGCAACAGGTAAATCCACAAGCACCCCCCCCCCCCCCCACCCAGCTTGCTCACAGGGCGTACTCTTGCCTAATACTAGTTACATAAGCGAGAGTTGCGAGGATATATATGTGGAACGTTCTAGCGCTGCTTAGCCTCGCGATGCTGTTCTGAAAACCGCTGCTTTTTTGTGCTTGCGTGCTTAAAGGCGTTATGTCTGTTCTGGAAGGGACTCTAAAGGCCGTGGGGAAATTGGCTTTGCTCGCCCCCGACCGGATGTTTGTTTGGAAAGCTAAAACTCCCAACTTTGAAAAGAGCATTTACCGCTAACCTGTATCCTCGAGCGCTAAACAGTCAATATTGACGATACGACGCAAAAAACACTCTGGACACCTTCCTGTGGAGCTGTTGAGACCACAGGTGGTGTGTGATAAAAGGCTAAGACATTCAATTAGTACAACAACGTCCACAGCAGAGGAAGAATCCCCCCCCCCCCTCCTCCTTGTTAGCATATCGTCATCAAGTTCCAAATGAACGCATGTCCGAGGGTCCAGGGAGAAACAAGTTTGATTATTCCGACCCTCCATCAAAACAGCCCTGCATTACAATCGTGGAGTAAAATCAGTGTATTCGTGTGTGTGTGTTTGCCCGGGCAAACCTAATGCTTCCCCTGCCCTTTGTGGATGCTGTCTATGTTCTATGTGTGTGTGTGTGTGTGTGTGTGCGCCAGGTGCCCCTACACTGTCTCGTCTGCTAGAGGCTGGTCCTGCCCAGTTCTCCTCTCTGGGCTCCTTGTCCAGCCCGGAGTCTTCCGCCGGCGTCCCGCTCACAAGCACAGCCCCTGCTATGGACTGCCCTGCCGCGCTGCACACAGGTCTCTTCCGCTCGTCTCCGTGTCTGTCTGTGCTCTATCCCCCCCCCCCACTCCCTCCCTCCTTTTCCTCTCTGCCCTCAGGGAAGTGTTTAGTTTTTTTGAAGGGGAGCCTCCATCTTGTTTTGAAGTAGGGGTATCCTAAACCCTGTTCTCACCTGGTCTGAGCGGGCGTCTCCGGCGATTTTGATCCCGAGCGGACAGCCGTGCGGCTGCGGACATCTGGCGTTAGAGCGCGTCTCCGCGCGCCTCTCCAGGGATTTGATTTCCCGAACGGTTTCTGTTCGCAGAGAGCAAAAGCTGTCGCTGTTTTTACCCAGCAGGAGGCAGCAAAGGGCGCTCCTGTGCCTGGTCTTCCGGAAACGAACGGAAGCAGAAAAAGACATCAGAACAACACAGACTGGGTACTAGGTGGCATCTAACTACGTCCTGGGTGCATTCACATCTGTTCTCAGAGCTGTCCTCTGGTGATTGGACCACCCAAGATGCGAGTTAATGCCAGGTGTGAACAGGGGCTATCACCATGCACATTTTGAAATGGACAGCTGGACACTTTTTGCCAAATGAGTTAGCAAACGTTCAATTCGGCACCCACAGATTCACCAGTGTTTTTCCAGTCATAGAGTGACGCAACCGTTATATTTCACGGATTCCAATCGTTTGGTTGTTGTTATTAGTGGTTGCTAATACTGCAGCAAGTGTAACCAATGTGATAGACATTCGCCCATTCAGGCTGGGGGCGAACATTGAATGTGCCCCACGAAACCCGCCGGATGTCAGTTGCGTCGTTGCACTGTCCGAGGTCAAACCATCCCATCTCATCTCACCATGGCCGGTCTGGAAGCCACGCGGTCGGAATGACCCGGAAGCCCTTCCCTTTCTGTGTGTGGGCAGGGGGAGAGGAGGTGGCGTCGGCCGTGCCGGCGCGGTGCCAGTCTGGCTCCGGTGGGGAGAAGGTGCCGGAACTGGGGGAGGAAGACCTGGTGACGGTGTCGTACATGGGCGACGAGCTGGACCTGGAGACGGTGGGAGACATCATCGCCATCATCGAGGACAAGGTGCCCCCCCTGTCTGGGATCGAAAGCGATCTGTCCTTCTTTTCCTCAACAAAGCTCCGGTTAAGTCCTCTGGGGGGTTGGTTTGAGAAGTGCGTGGAAGGAGGGTGGGTTAGATGAAATTCCTGTGGTGCTCTGAGGTCATGTTTTGATACCGTTGAGATCGAGTTGATGTTAATGGGGATTTGAGGGCGAAGACTTGTTTGTGACTTGCTTGGGACTTTGAAAGGTCTAAACTCGATGGGAAAATTGCGACTGGCTCCCACCTCGATTGAGATATATCGAGGATTGGGATTGAATCTAGTAACTTCGTCTTCATCAAAAGTAACTTTGAAGTACAGTTAAGTTTTACGCGTGGTAACGTAGCAGGGAACGCTGAAAACAGGTTGCAGCATAGTGAGTAACGGAAGGTTCCGGTGACGCAGATTTTCTAATTGAGTGTCCCGTCTCCCCTGTCTCCAGGGAGACGAGAATTCGGAGGCCCTGGACGCCGCCGCCGTCGAGGCTGCCCTGTCCCTGTGTGAGGAGAGCGGCCACGCCCTCAGCGGCCCCTGGGAAGCCCCCTTCAGGGCCCCCGAGTCGGGTGCCCCCCTCGGAGCGGGACCCTCCCAGCTCTCCTCCCTCCACCCGGCCTCCATGCACGCCGGCCTGGAAGGGAAGAGGGAGTCGGGGGGCCCGAGGGGGGGCTGCGGCGACGGCTCCGACCGGTGCCCCTCGGCGTACTCCCTGGGCGTGGGGGGGGCGCCCCCCTCCTCGTCCTCCTCCTGCTCGTCCTCGTCGTGCGGGTCGTCGGGGGCGACGGAACACGGCCGGGCCTTCCTGCAGGCCAAGGCCACGGGGGGCGGCGAGGGGGAGGGGGGCTTTGCCGCCTCCTCCCGCGGCGCCAGGAAGCGTGGGCGCGAGGCGTGGACGCAGCGGGGAGCCGACGCCACCTGCGGAGGTCATTGACGCACACGCGCGCGTGTAGACGGTGGTTTCGTTTGGCGATGTCATGTGGTTGGTTCTCTCATCAAGCTTCTCTTTTCCAGACTTGCTCTCTGAGGGCGCCCCCGCGACCGCCGTGCACCGCAAGGTCAGACCCGACAGGACGATGGCGTAGTTCGTCATGCCGTCTTGTTAGGCACCTTAGTTTCCCTTGAAGGTCGAGATCCGTTCCACTCACCTTTCTCCCTCTCTCTGTTTCTCTCTCGCCCACTCCCTCCCCCCATCTCTCTCTTTTTATCCTCCTCGCCCCCCACCCCACCCCCCCTCTTTATTCTCCTGCCCTCCATCTCTCTCACTTTCTTTCTCCCTCTCACCCACTCCCCCCATCTCTGTCTCTCTTTCTCCCCACTCCCCCCATCTCTCTCTGTCTCTCTTTCTCCCCACTCCTCCCCATCTCCCCCCCCCACCTCCCCCTCCAGGAGGCGAAGGAGGACGGGGGCCCGAGCGACGGCGAGGACGGCAGCGTGGCGTCCGACGCCAAGGAGCCGGCGGGGGCCGGCGGCGGGGGCGAGGACGACGACGGGGAAGGGCCAGAGGACGAGGAGGAGGAGGAGGAGGGCTACCCGTCGGAGGCCGAGGGCGAGCTGGAGCGGGCCAGCGAGAGCGAGGATGGCTCCAGCCTCCACACGGCCTCGTCCTCCCTGCGGCTGCACGCGGCGGCCGACTCGGTCCCCAGCAGCCCCGCCTCGTCCCAGTTGTGAGTGAGCCGCGAGCGCGCGGCGCCGTATAGTGTAGCGGGCGCCCGCGGTATGGCGTCGGGTCGAGCGGTGCGAAGTGGGCACGACGCGACGTGGACACACACTCACGCCGGACTAACCCTAACCTCCCCTCCCTTTTGTGTGTGTGTCTCTGTCTCGCCCTATGTCCCTCCCTCCCCCTCTCCCCTTCCCCCTCCCTCCCTCCCTCACCTCCCTCCCTCTCCGGTGCTCCTCTCCCAGCTCCATGAGCAGTGAAGACCAGGAAGCCATCCAGGCTCAGAAGATCTGGAAGAAGGCCATCATGTTGGTGTGGCGCGCCGCGGCCAATCACAGGTCAGAACCCCCGCACGGATACACGACGAGCAACACGAGCATTCACTGCTAGCCAGACGCGTGCTAGTATATGCCCCCCCCCCCCCCTCCTTCCCCCAAATAGAAAGTGATGTGCGTGTGTGTTTGGTTGCTTTGCAACAGGTACGCCAATGTGTTCCTACAGCCAGTGACCGATGACATTGCTCCAGGGTACCACAGTATAGTACACAGGTAAGAACTGGGGAAAGTCTGGGCTGGTCATTCTCTTCTCAAAGTCACTTCAGGAAGACACCTCGTGGGGCCTGTGCTACACTCTGTTTCGGGCTTCAGGCCAATGGTCCTTCATGGCTAGCCTCTCTCGCCTTGCCGCTAACCATTTCCTCGCTTGTACATCTACGTCAAGCCTTCTCCCCCCTGTCCTCTAAGTCAAATCGTACGGCCCCTTTTTCTTTTACAAGCAACGGCACACAGAGGCTTCACATACGCCCACAGAACTGCACCTAAACCCTCAAGGAAGACACGTGAAAGCTCCCAGGAGAACTCACGCCCTCTACACGTCCCTCCATCCTCCGCCCCCTCCTCTCCTCCCCTTCTTTCCTCCTCCCACTCTCCTCTTCTCCCCCTCTCCTCTTCTCCCCTCCTCCCCCTCTCCTCACCCTCCTCTCCTCTCGTCCCCTTCTCCTTTCCCCTCCTCCCCCCTATCCTCTTCTCCCCCTCTCCTCCTCTCCTCTCGTCCCCTTCTCCTCTCCCCTCCACCCCCTCTCCTCTTCTCCTCCTCTCCTCCCCTCTCGTCCTCTTCTCCTCTTCTCCCCCTCTCCTCCCCTCCTCTCCTCTCCTCCCCTCTCGTCCTCTCCTCTTCTCCCCTCCTCCCCCCTCTCCTCTTCTCCCCTCCTCTCCCCTCCTCCCTCCTCTCGTCCTCTCCTCTTCTCCCCTCCTCTCCCCTCCTCTCCTCTCCTCTCGTTCCCTCCTCTCCCCTCCTCCCTCCTCCCCTCTCGTCCCCTCCTCCCTCCTCGTCCCCTCCTCTCCCCTCCTCCCCTCTCGTCCCCTCCTCCCTCCTCTCCCCTCCTCCCCTCTCGTCCCCTCCTCTCCCCTCCTCCCCTCTCGTCCCCTCCTCCCTCCTCCCCTCTCGTCCCCTCCTCCCCTCTCGTCCCCTTCTCCCCCAGGCCCATGGACCTGTCCACCATCAAGAAGAACATCGAGACGGGCCAGATCCGCACCACGGCCGAGTTCCAGCGCGACATCATGCTGATGTTCCAGAACGCCGTCATGTACAACAGCTCGGACCACGACGTGTTCCACATGGCGCTGGAGATGCAGCGCGACGTCCTGGAGCAGATCCAGCAGTTCCTCGCCACGCAGCTCATCATGCAGACCTCCGAGTCGGGCATCAGCGCCAAGAGCCTGCGCGGGCGGGAGAGCGCCCGCAAGCAGGACCCCTCCGACAAGGTAAGGGGTGGGGGTCATAGAGGACACTGGGGAAAGTGTGTGTGTGTGTGTGTGTGGGGGGGGGGGGTTGAGGTAAAGTTTTGCGGAGGGTTGAAAGGGGGCAGGCAGGGTTGGAAAGGAGTTATTCTTGGGGGGGGGGCAAAGGGTTGAGGACCAAGGGTTAGGCAAGTCTAGTATGGGAGGTAATAGGGAGAGAAGAATCGGATGCTTCAAGAAGCAGTGGGATATAGGGCAGGGGACAAAATGATCGTTTGAAATTATGTTTGAGTCACTGGGTTTTAAAGATGGAGGGGCGGGCCTTCACGAGAACGACATTCGGAACACAGTTCCAACGTTGTGGAAGAAATGTATATTACCAGACCTAGGGACTGCTGTGCCCGGCGTTGTGTGAGTATTTCTTCGATGTGGAAAACGAGCACGTTTTCCCCATGAACGGCCGTCGTCCAATCATTCCGCTGACGTTCGGTGTTCGTTCCTCATCCCTCACCACTGACGCATGAACACATCTGCTGCTAAAAACGGGACCAACTGTGGCCCGGAAAAAAAATCGAATCGTGACCACACACGTCCACTCTCACTTCACACCCCGGTCCATTCCATCCCTCCCCTTCCTTCTTTCTTCATACTGTCTGTCGTTTTTCGTTACGTCTTTCGTGTTTGCGACCCCATTGTGTTTTCCCCTCTGTGTTTCTGTCTGTTATTGTTTGCTGTTTGTGCGTGTGGGAGCGTCAGAGTTGGGGGACGGCTGTCGGAGTTCAGACTTTAAACTCACTGAATGTGACTGGAATTGGAATCAAATTGGAAGTTGCAGAATTGAATTGACAGTGAAATGGAGTGTAGCAAGGTCGTTTGGGCCTTACTAAATCGTCCAAATGAAAGGTTTTATTCTAGCTGAATAGTATTCTAATTAAAATCACAGACATACACAAAATGTCATCAGGACCTTGAAGGATATTCCTGAGATTTACAAATTCACTTTCACATTGCACTTTATTGATTCAGAGGCACTCCAAATGTTTCTCATAATGGGGTAGTTCATCCACAACGTATTCCATGGCTCTAATGTGCTTCTGACAAAGAACGCCTCTAAAATGCACCCCCGATTCCAGCAACGCTCCTTTAGGCCTCGTTCCACAAATTGGAGCCGATTCGAATGAGTTCCACAAATCCCAAACCAAATGGACCCCGACTCTGGCGCTTTGTATTCCCCGTCTGATGAACCCGTCACACTCAGCAACCGGAGCTTGTCGTCCTTTCTTTCGGACGGTTTGGCAGGTCGGCCGTTATCACCCGTCCGTCCGACAGAAAGGAGGACGAGGGAAAGAGCTGTGGGCTCTGCCTCACATCCTCGTTGTCCGGGTGTGGCACGGAATGACTGGCTGGGCCTCATCGTGAAATTGTCCTTGTGCCCACTTTGTGGGTGTGTGTGCTACCGCTGTTACAGTGTGTCTTCTGTGTGTCGGTCACTCTGTCCCCTCTTCTTCCCTTGCGCTCTCTCTCTCTCTCTCTCTCTCTCTGACTGGATCTTCTGTCCTCTCACAGGACTGTGTCCCCATGGCCTCTCCTGCCTTCCTTCTCTCTCTCTTTGTAAGTACACTGACAATAGCCGCAGCCGATTACCCGCTCAAACCGTTTTTTTTTTCTGTTCATTTTTTTCTCTCTCTCCCCCCCCTTCTCCACACACACACAGTTGTGGCCAAATAAGGTTCACTAAAAACGAGTTGAAATTTGAGTGTTTTTTCGTCACCATTCTGGATGTCACTGTTTATGTATAGCTTTATTTTTGGTTTCAAATCCTAGCTAGCTAGCATGCGTAACACGATTGGGTGTTCTCAGTGTCATTTAGAGCATAACGTGTACCCCATAAAGGAATATTTATGGGAAAATACCCCACCCCACTTACAAACGTCTTTGTAACTACCTTGATAAGAGCTGCAGCCCATAATCTGCTAAAATGGTTTTAAATTTTTTTTCTTGCTTTCTCTTCTCTCTCCCTCATTCAGATATATTTGAATATTATAGAAGCTTTTTCTTTCAAAACCAGCAAGATAGCATTCCTAACATAACTGGGCATTGTGGTACAGTTACACAGAATACCGGTAGTAAAAAAATAGGTCAGTAACGATTGCAGCATTTTTAGCTTTTTCCCCCCCACTGTCAACCGCAAAAATAAGTATGTGGATATACCAGCACAGTCAGGTCAACAGTATTCTGGAATAAATTGTGCATTTGAATTAAGTGTATAATTAATTTAGTACCTGTGGAAATATCCATCTTAATCCTTATACAGGATGCTGTCAACCAGTCTAGGTATAAAAAAAAAAGATAAATAATACAATTCCTGGATAAGCCATTATTTGGATGTAGATAGCATTTCATACTCCTCACCTTTCAAATTCATAATCACAAAATCCATCATCTTATAAAAGTAAACTGACAGCTTTTTGACATTTCTTGCCCCGCTGTACCAGGACGGGGGCACTAGAGGGCGCCGCTGTGCCATAGAGGCCGACCTGAAGATGAAGAAGTGACCCGGAGGATGCCTGGATGTCTGGGAGCGCGACGAGACGTCTGATCGATGCCCTCCGCCCCCCCCCCCCCCCCCGCCCCCCCCTGATCCGACACGGAGGACACCCCTGGCTGGGTAAACCCCTCTTCCTCCCATCTCCTTCACAACATGGACCCCTCTCAGCTTTAAAAGTGCAATGCTAACCACTCGTCATGTAGGTGAAATTAGACAGTACCACCACCCCCCCCCCAAGAAAAGCACTTATAAAACCATGAGAGCCTGGTTGTGTTCCGAGGGAACGAAGGACCTATTTTTATAGGAACGAATGCACTTCTCGTCTACCCTCCTCCCTGATGGGAAAAGGGGACAACATCCTTACCTGCACATCGGTTACCAGTCTTGTCATGTCGGTAACGCAGATCGGTACATGTTTAACGTATTAAGACAAGGTCATTTTGTTTCATCTGGGCCAGCTGAGGAGGTAGTCTGGGTGCAGGGCGAGTTGTCTGGACTACACTGTGTTAGGTCGACAACGAATGGCCGTAACCTTCCATTGTGA
Source organism: Osmerus mordax (assembly GCF_038355195.1). Lineage (NCBI taxonomy): Eukaryota > Metazoa > Chordata > Actinopteri > Osmeriformes > Osmeridae > Osmerus > Osmerus mordax. The sequence goes on along the minus strand of NC_090074.1, from coordinate 5,610,754 downwards.
ACATGTGATGTGATGTGTTTTGAACGTACTCTTGTCTAGTATTGTACGGGCATGTCCTGTTGTGTACATACGCCTTCGTCAAGGCAGTCATGAATGTTTGGGAAAACAATAAACATTGCTGACTAAGAATGCTTGGTTCTAACTAAGTTCTGAATGGCGTCACGCTGAAAGGGCCCCCCGGCAGAAAGAACCAGGTCCAAACTCTGGATATACTAACTGGAACAAATGAAAGCTTTCACAATCAAACGCCACAAGTGTCGGAACTTCTTCCTTTGAATTTTTTATTATTAAACCATCAGCAAACCTATGCTGTGCACAAATCAACTGAACACCACATCTCAGTCAAGTAGTGACAAACAGTTACAATACTTCGAACCCTCACTGACCAAGTCTTCTCGACCAATAGCAGACAGCCCCAGTACAGGTGACTGGTGACTGGGCGACCGACCTGCTACATGTGTCGTCTTCATGACCGGACGTCTAGAATATCAAGTGTGAGAATATACAAACTACAGCTCAAACGAACTTGAGGGGAAACGAAACCTACATGAGAATGCTGCTAGTAACAGTCAATCATGAGAGTAGCCTAGCACTCTGGGTTCATCAAGTACTGGCGCTGTTTGGGTGTGTATTTCAAAGTGCTGGCCGATATTACGAATATTAGTGATAATATCGCAATAATTTTGACAACGATGTAAAATCAGAAAATACAGTGAATATCGAATATAAAAAAATCTAATCACAAAGAGCATGTGCACAAACTGAAAATAGCACGCGCACAGGCACTCTCTTTTTGTCCTGTCACATAAGGACCTCTGCATGAATTGTTCCATGTGAGGTCCATTTTGTCAAGTTGCAAGTACCATGTTATGGCAACTGCTTAAACTTGCAATACACATTTTGTACTTTGTAACAATAGCTGTTCTATCTAAATAGTTTTTGATGTTTTCTAATGGGGGCAAAAGGAAATCATGTTTTTTTTTTTTTATGCAAATGAAAACATATCGAGATATATATCGAATATCGTAAATTTGATAATATCGAGATATATATTTTTTTAATATATATCGCCCAGCCCTAATATTTCATGTGAACTGTTATTGTGCCACAGAGGGGATATGGAGAGGATGAGATGCTGGGCATGGCTAAAGCTTCTCATAGGGCTGCATGCAGCAAGTGTGTGTGTGGGAGGGGGGCTTTCATATAAAACAACATTACAGTGTTTCCAATCAGTCTGACCAAATGGACAATAGGATGGAAAACAGCATCATCGCCTTTTGGCTAGTCTTGTAGTGCACAGCAAAAACGGACCGACAGGTATCTCCAGTACCACACAAAAGATCCATCGTTAATAGAAAGTGGATCTAGTGGATTATAAAGACCTAGAGCTCATTGATTTTTGTTTCGCTAGACGGAAGTAAATCTACACATTTGTTGACTTATATATTACTTTTAAAACATTTACCATCTCATTTTTTCACATTACAGCAGCTTTCATCCCTCTGGAACACTGGTTAAGCTTGACGCTTACTGCAGTTTTCATGGCACTGCACTGGAAAAGACTAGAACCTTCTTTCATGAACGAGAACATTAATACAAATGCTCAAACCATACGCACCCCGAAGAACTATTTAAGAACACTCCGATACAGTGCTGCCGACAGACAAAATCAAATAAATTATTGACTATCCTAGTATCTGACACACGCACGAAAAAATGAAACACAAACAGATAAGCAACACAAAGCTTGAGCATGAAACAAGCCGTCTCAAACCCCGGCCACAAGCCTTTCATTCCTTAATGTAAGGAAGTAACACGATGGCTTCTGTACATCAACACGGCAGTGCCACGGCCAGGCGGGGCCTGCTCCTGTTATCTACATAGGGCCAGGGTTGGCAGCTTACATGCATATTCTTCCTTCCAAGAGGAGAGAAGGCACTGTTTTCTCCCTCTCCCCCCCCCCCCCTCCCCTCCCCCTCCTCCCAACTTCAAAGGGCGTTGTCCACCACCGTTGCACTGCTTGAGGAGAGACATTTCTTGGAGAGAAAAAAAAAAAAAAAAAGTGACCCGGTTTCATAAATAAAAAATAAATAAACAATACTTTAGTGTAAGATACAGCCCTCTGCTCGTCCCTCCAGAAGTCCTCAGTCTCCCCTCTGCCGGCCGACAAAGCGATACAGCTTGTCGCAGTGGTCCAGCTTCATGGACTCGGCCTTCTGCTTCAACCGGTCATCCCGGTACAGCTGGCCCAGGTTGGCCAAGTCCGACTCTGAGGGGGGAGGGGTAGAGAAGGGATTTGGCGTGAGCGTGGGGGAAGACCGTGTGCACACAGCAGGCGTTTGGGTGTGTCGGCTTTGGGGAGGGAGGGGGGGGTATTTGGATCAGTTTCTTTTGGTTTTTAGTATTTTTAAAGTTTGGGTAAAATGATTAATATAAAATATATATTCTACTGACAACATTTCTCTCAAGTAAAAACATAGTAATTTACATAACGTACTGTAAACTTCCATCCGTACCAATGACAAAAGCTTCTGTAAACGAGCGTTAAGAAGAGGTTCATCCCTACTCTAATGAGACTCGCAGTGAAGGCAGGCCTCCTGCTGAACAGGCCAAGAACAGAATAATCCGTCTATTATTTTGTTCCCGTGTTTTCAATAAGACTGCTGTTGACCTGCGGTACACTGCCTTTGCTACTGAGGTCGACAGCTACGCTAACTACGACGCGGGACTGAAAAACCAAACCCTTTCTTCCATCCCCACCTCTTGAGCCTACTTTCTCAGAGGAACGAGGGAGGGAGAGAGGGGAGGAGGGAGGGGCGGCCTTACTCTGCTGTTTCTCCTTCCAGCAGGTGTTCTGCAGGTGCTCGATGTAGTCGCTCTCGATGCTCTTCTCCAGCTCGTCCAGAGCGTCCCCGCGGTACTCCTTCTGGAAGCCCTTATCCACGTAGTAGGGCACGCCCATGTTCTGCGTCTCCCGGGAAACCACCAGTCCCATGGCCCTGGGGGGGGGGGGGTAGAAAAGACGACCGCGGTGAGGGTTCAGGGATTCGGTCTGCGACGTGGCTGGTTTGGGTTACGGAGGTTGGGGGGGGGGACTCACGGTTTGTAGAAGAGGCTGTAGGGGGGGGGGGGACTCACGGTTTGTAGAAGAGGCTGTAGGGGGGGGGACTCACGGTTTGTAGAAGAGGCTGTAGGGGGGGGGGGGACTCACGGTTTGTAGAAGAGGCTGTAGGGGGGGGGACTCACGGTTTGTAGAAGAGGCTGTAGGGGGGGGGACTCACGGTTTGTAGAAGAGGCTGTAGGGGGGGGGACTCACGGTTTGTAGAAGAGGCTGTAGGGGGGGGGGGGGACTCACGGTTTGTAGAAGAGGCTGTAGGGGGGGGGACTCACGGTTTGTAGAAGAGGCTGTAGGGGGGGGGACTCACGGTTTGTAGAAGAGGCTGTAGGGGGGGGGGACTCACGGTTTGTAGAAGAGGCTGTAGGGGGGGGGGGGACTCACGGTTTGTAGAAGAGGCTGTAGGGGGGGTTGGTGGCCATCAGCTGCGTGAACACAGAGATGAGGATGAGCACCAGGACAGGAAGCAGCTGCAGCAGGGCCGTGAAGGTGTTCTGGAAGGACAAAGACGTCGTGGGCCACGCCGGTGAGCAACACCCCTCAAAAGTCACGTCGAGCAAAAGTCGAGTCGAGCACCTCCCAAGTGGAGCGCAAACTCAACTTCTGCATTTCTCAAAGGACACCGTCACAATTCATTACATTTTCAGACGGGATAACAGTAAGAAATGTCCCTGCGCATTTTTGGGTTGATTTAAGACGCTGTCCTCACTCAGGAGGAAATAATAGTATTCTTTTGCAAAAGCTTTTATCGGGTGAATTTCAGGTCGACTTCGCTCGGAGCCCTGACCTGACTGCGGTTCTCCTCCACCTCCTCCTCGCGTCTCTCGTAGGGGCGCCTGCGTCGAGGCTGGTAGAAGTTCGAGTAGGTGGCCCCTTGGTTGGTGTACACGTGGATGTTGCCTAGGAGACCAGATGACCCAACCCTTAATGAGACACTCGGCCAGGCGGTTTAGACCGGCCAATCGCTCTCTTTACACCAACTCTCTGGATTAATTTAAAAAAACAACACCAAAAACGAAAAACATTACGCACACCCAGACCCTACTTTCAAACGCAACTCCTCGATGATGGTTCTCCATTGTACGTTCACACACACACACACACACACCTGTGGGGAACCTTCCGCCAAAGAAGATGTTGAAGAGCTCCTCGGGGGAGATGTCGGCCTCGAAGTCCCTGTTGAAGGAGCGGTTGGGGGCGTGGCGGGCGTGGGCCCTGGGGGGCCGTGGGAGGCATCCGAGGGAGCCTGTTCCCCGTACTGGTCGTACTGGAGACGCTTCTCGGGGTTGCTCAGCACCGCGTACGCGTTGCCTATTGCTGCAGAGAGCGCACACAGAGAGAGATAAATAGATAGAGAGAGGGGGGGGGGGAGATGCAATAACAAAATGAGGGTGGGAGAGTCTCACAAAAAGGGGAGAAGGTGGGGTGGGGGGTTTCACCAAAGAGGGAGAGGAGGAGGGAGGAAGAGGGCTCGAGTCAGAAGAGGGGCAGGCTGGCAGAGGACGGCAGTGTCAGGCGACTGTGTTGAGGCCGTTCCCCTTTACCTTTGAATGCATCCGTGGCCCCGGGGCGCAGTTCTTGTCTGGGTGGAACTTCAGGGCCAGCTTCCTGTAGGCCTTTTTCAAGTCCTCGTCACTGGCATCTTTAGAAGCGCCGAGGATCTCATAGAAGTCCCTGCATTTCTTTATCCTGGGGGATCAAATTAACGTACGATTGCTAGCAGGCCAGTTTAGGACTAATTTCGGTAGTGTGTGCGCACCATGCCTGCATTTATACTCAGCCCTTACTGAAGGTGCAATATCATATTCAGAAAGTGCAGGAAACTAGCCTGGGAATCTGCCAGCTCATGTTTGGCCACCCTCCAATTCAAACTGATTTCCACCCCAGCCTGAATAGTGTTTGCGCCCGTTGAAAACGCCCCTTGGAAATGAACTGAGAGGTTCCGGACTAAGACGCTTTTGTGTGAGTTGGCCTGGCGATGTCAGGCTTTCAAGAACCACCACCAACCCCCCCCCCCCCCGCCTGTCTCACCAAGCATCATCTTAAATATCAGATGATATTTGAATAATTGGGTGTGCTCAAGCCTTCGGCGAGAGCACAACCTTTGTTCTCTCACATATATATTATTATTATTATTTTTATTTCTTTTTGCCCCCTAAAACTCAGTAAATACTTGGCCTACATAGACAACGTAGGTGTCAAAAGTTTCGTCTTGGTAGCGATTGAGTTGCTTCTATTGGAATTTACGTTCCGTTGCATGGTTTAAGCGTAAGTTAAGTTTTTGTGGCGAAAAGTGAAGCTAACGGTGGCTAATTTGCTAGCCACAGTCACTGACGTTACTAACGTCACTGCGTCACTAACGTCACGAAAACACGCGTGACTACCTTTGCCAGAACATTCGTTTCACATCTGTTAACTTGGGGATAGCTAGGCTAACTATAGCTTTACTGCAAGGCAGCTGCAGAAACGCCACAAGAAAAGAGGCCAGGGTGATAACTATTTACTCATTTTACTTTGTGATATGACACACAATTGTGATGTGTAATGTACAATATAAGCTGATATTATTAAGGAAGTACATCTACTTTCGGAAACAGTAGTCTACTATTTCACTGAAGTATTAGCATCATGACATTAGCCTGTGTTTCCCGGGCAACACATACTACAGTGGTCTATGATGTAGCGTTATCTGTTTTCAATCGTTAAAATAAACATTCCTCACATATACATTTTCGTTGTAGGATTTATTCTGACATTAGAAAACGATTTGTTGGTGAAATTACCATTACCTGTGGTTTCAAACCAGTGTAGCTCACTGCAACGCTGTAGCCTACTGTACCCGAGACACTAGTGTGAGTAGCTAACAACAACTCCTCAGCTGTTTAAGTCAAACGGCAACAGAACATGTTCGGCACTCCCCTTACTCAAAAGTCTTTCAGTAGGGAAACTATCTGACTACTAACCTGAACTTCATTGCCACAGCCTAAACTTTGTCAATCTGTTCATGAAAATAATTAATTTCAGCCTAAACCGTACAACGGAACGTTTAATCGAATTCAACCAACGCAATCGCTATCAAGACGAACACAGCAGTAGTCTAGTACTGTACTGTAGTAGTAGAATTTACCGGGGCAGCTTCTCAACACAGGGCTATATCGCATTTTGAGTTGTTACTGACAATGATCGCTACCAGTGAGCTTTTTATGAATGAGCTATTTTCCACTAAATAAATGTCAAGCTTATTTACGTTTTTGGGGGCATATTTTCAGTTAGCAGATGGTACTATTTGAATCGCGATTCTATCTTCTGCCGGTAAAGTCGTAGAATAATCTTAAAAGGGGGTTCTTTATTAATGAATGAATGCAATATGAGTAGTCTAAATGCCTGAAAATATCACGAGAAGGGACAACTTAAAAGGACGTTTAAGTCATAGAGATTAGGTCCATTTGTACACCGGTCTGCCAAATGTATTCGTTTTGATTCAGCCTGTCAGCTGCCTCTTGCAGGGGAAATGAGAAGACATCATATTTCATTCTACACTTCACTCATATTTTGAGTTGTAAATGAGCAGCAAAAAAAAGATGCTTTTAAATCTATGTAATCTTTATAAATAATAAGTAGGCCCGATGCATTTTTATATAAAATATACAGACCCCTGTGCAACCGACGCAAGCAAGCACACCCTACAATTTCCCCAGAAATTGTATCCTCTCTAGTTGAATAATGATATAATGAATAATTGAATTCATCATGCTACAAATAACCATGGAGAATCAACCAATGATGGTAGCGGTGGTATAAAAGGTCATGCAGGCTATCCATTTCATTGCTGTTCTTACCTGAAAACCCCCTGCCGCTGTTCTTCTGTGTAGCTCTTCTTGTCCTCGCTGGATCCTGCGCTGCCTTCCTCCCCTCCTCTCCCCTCTCCCAAATCCTCGTTCCTCCATCCTCTAGGCGGGGGGACGTTGTGACTCTCTGGGGCGGCGGAGCTCCCGTTCCTCACTATCGCATCGATAAGTACTAGAAAAGAGGGAGAAGTGCGTAGGATCAGTACAATTTTCTCTTTAAACGTATGAAAAGTCTCTGGAATAAGCTGGACGGCATTCGTAAGGCTAAGCCAAAGCTTGACATTTGCACGGTAACTTGTCAACGCCAACTATAAAATGTCCTACTATATATAAAAAAAAACAACAACAACTGAATATCAACAGTGAGTGCAGGTCATGTCGCTAATGAAAATGAGTATGTATTTCAAGATAAACAGTCGTTGCAACGAGCATGCATTATGTAATTCTCATTTCATAAGCTACAGACGTTGCACTTTCTATTTAAACATCCAAGCTGGCAAGCAATGGTAGTTAAAGAGACGGCCATTTATGGCACAATTACCTCTGGCCCGAGTACTGGGGTATATCTTTTGGGCTTCATACAGGAGCTGAAGTGCCTTTTCTCTCCGTCCAGACCGCAAGCAAAGCTTTGCTTTCTCTATCAACCGCTCCGATTCCTCTTTATCCATCTTAACTCGTTAGGTAGCCAGCTGTTGATAAGCGCAATCGGCTAGCTAGAAGGAGGTCGTTAGCTACCTTGCTAACCTCTTAGCCAGAAAGCTTGATGATAACCCTGGCCCCAGAAGGGTGGTGGGCTAAAGAAACCAAGAATTGCTGGCTGTTATCGCACAGATCGGTCTCATCTGCCTGTTCTCAACCCGACGGTGGCCTCTAAGCGTAACTAGCTCAATGTGTTTGCAAACAGCTAGCCTAGCTAGCCGACGAAGCTACTAGCTAAACGGCTAGTTAGTTTTGGTTAGCCAGCAGCAGCGTTCGGTTACGACGCTTCGCAGTGTCCGATATCATAGCGATGACGCTTGGCTGTAACCTTTGAATCGAAGCACAAAAACAGATGTCAGCGCGGCTGTTGTTATAGTCAATATTTAGTCAAACCAATGACGCGGATTGAAATTCGCTAACTATCGAAAATTCGATAACGTTACGGAGACATTTAGCGAGCTAACGCCGACATTTATCAGGCTCGTATTAACCTCCATTGGCTAACAGGAAGCGGAAACATGTCTCAATTGACAGATCCAATGTGCCACTGGCAATTAGAGGAGTCTATACCCATAAACCAAAAAAGTCATACAACATCTGGGATTAATGGAGTAAACACAGTTTAGACTGAACATCAGTATTTGTCACCACATAAAGGAAAACCTGACATAATTATTACAACAAATAGCAATTACATTTTTTGTTTAAAATAGAAAAAAAACAATAATGTGACCATGAAAAGGCTAATAACCAAGCAATGCTTAAGAGGACCATAAACTTGATGTCCACATTGTCCGTGTTTTCACATTTCAGTACTGGAATGGTGCAATGACATTCTTTCTCCTCACACCAGCTGCAATGAAGAATAACATCCATTATTAGACCTAATTCAGAGGAGACAACCAAACAAATATGGTGTATCCTTTTACAACAATGGTTGCTATTCAGGGAACGTTGCACAGCTATACTCTCTGCCCACCTTGGTGTTCAGTAGGTCTTGCCTCAGTGTTTGATTCTCGACATCCAACGTTGTACTGGGAACAGAAGAGACCCGATCGGAGTCTGAGTTTGGGATTAACAGGAGAGACAGCGACGCAATCGTTTACTTGTCCTTGCCATCTCTTCGGACTGCTCACCATAACAAAGACAAGCCGAATGAGTGATATTCACAAGTCACTCATAACAACCGTACCTGTTTCAGCGTTGATCGTCTTTATAGAGACTAAAGTGATGCTCTCTTTTTCTCCATTGGTTGTGGTGTTGCTTTAATAAAATAGACGTATTACAGACATACTGTGCACAGGGGTAAACGTTCATTTCCACTCTGCAAATAGAGAATGCTTACCTTTCAGACACCATGGAATCGCTGTTCTTTTTACCTGTCAAATAGCTTGTTTGTTGTTAGTTCTGCATAGAGAGAAACCTAACTTTTTACAACATGCTTTTTTGGATTATTGATTTAAACGCATGATAGTATCAACAAGTTGCCGGATGTCTAATAGCATACCAGTTAACTACTTGTTTATGATTGGATATAAAAAAAAAATACATTTAACAGCACACAATTGTCACCAAGACGTAGAACATGGGAAGTGTAAACATTAGTTCCTTCTACTTTCAAGAAACATCTATTTACCATCATCCTTGGGGGTGCTGCATCGCCCTTTGAGGTTGACGGCCGTAACTAAAATCACCGTGATTACAATTAGTATCAGGATGAAGCTCATCATACCTATGGGGGGAGAGGACAGGCCCGTGAGAGGTTATCAACATGATCATTATCATCCTCCTCTTCACCACCGCCTCCACCACAACCATCATCATCCTCATTGCTAGCGTGCTCTTTACCGTCCCTATCATCTTCCTCTCCACTTCAGACATGATCGTAACCCTCCCTAACACGCTCATTTCCCTCATCACCATCTTCACCGCTTCCATCACAATCCTTAACATGCTCACCGTCATCACTAGCCGACACTTTCCACCAAAGCCACATACCGACGGCGTATAGAAAAAGTGCGGCAGAAGATCAAGCATCAGAAGTGCATAGGTCGAAAGGGTATTTTGGTTTGTCAGGTTCAAGGAACGATCTGGGTTTACGCGTTACTTTGCAATGTAACCACATCTCAGCTACGAGGCACGGTGAACACCAAAAGAATACCACAGTGCAACAATGACATCTCAATTACAGTAGCTCACAATTTAAGTCACGGTGAACCGAAACACTTCATCTCAGTTAATCAACCACAGCACAACAACAACATCTCATTTACAATAGTGTATAGTGCTGTGTAGCAAATTCTATAGTGCACACTATACAGTATGTACATAGTACTTCTATAGTACATAGGACAGTGCAGCAGCTATCATCATCGCTAGTAGTAACTATCATCCACATCCTGGTCGTACCGAAGGCCACCATGGTTAGGTTGTTGTTGTGGGGCTGTGTGGGCTGCACATCCGTCTGTGTGTGTGGAGCTCCATCAGGGGAGGTGACAGTGGGGGGGCAACACTCTGCTGGTGCAGCTGGCGACCCTGAGACCGGAGAAGCCAACAATCATCCAAACAGTCACCCAAACGGTCAGCCAAACCTTTCACGCGAAAACGAGGATTTTTCCCCAGAGAGGAACGGCGTTGGAGCCGAATTTATGGAGAGGGTCGCCGAAAACGAGTGTGTTAGCTGGTCAAATGCGCGCAGGGACGAGGTGTTTTACCTTGCGCTGGGGCTGAGGTGTTGGAGGTGGTGGCGGGTTTCTCCGGCGAGGGTGTCGGTGTCTGAGATGTTGTCGCCTGCGATGTGGAACTTACACTGCTGGTGCTTCCTGTCAGGTTTATACAACATCTGTTATATGCGGTATATTGCGGTTTGAAGGATTTCTGATATATTGTTAATTATTACCTCGAAACTCTTGACAATGATTTGCTGTTAGGGTGTGCTTGATTGTGAGGTTTACCAGATCAGAATAGACACGAAGAAAAGAAAGGAAAGCCAACTTCATTACCTAGCGAGGTTGATGAGTAATAAAAAGCTGCCACTCTGGAAGTTTCTGTGATTAGACCGGTCCCTGGAGAAAAAGAATACAACTGTGAACGTATGAATTTGCCCAAAATCTTTGGCCCCATGCCTTAGAGGGTTTGGCAATAATTTGTCACCATCCCCCCAAAATGATTTGTGTGCCACAAAATGGCAAATAAAGATCCCAAAGACCGCATCTACCTAACACAGAGAGGGTGTAGGTTTGAGATGGTGTCAGACTAGTCCTTTGAGAGGCTGTTGTTGTGCTTATAACCTGACCCAGAGAAGTAGCACTGTCTGGTGATGGTGTAGTTGAAGCCACTGTGGGTTGAAACAAAGACTATCTTTACATTTAAGCATGTGAATGACATTTTCCTGGATGGACCTTTGCATTCACTTGTTAACCTTTGGTTATCCCATTGTATTGTATTCCTTTCTGGATACAAAGGAATGGAAACTGAAATAATCGGTGTTAACAACAAAAAGGAGTGGGATTATTCCAACCCTGACATATACTTCTAAACAGAGACACTCACCAGAATAGGTCCCAGACACAGTGGCTGTTGTGGACCCACCCTTCAGGATGTCTGTACGGTCGGTCTGATTCATGCCACTTTGGGCTGAGGCTGTAACAGTTGAGTATTTGATTATTATATTTCTGTATACCCAGAAGATGATGTCGTTCTGAGAAGCTGTTAAAAATCATTAGACCCTAGCCCTGCATTTGACTGGCTTCTCTAGGTCATGAAGTTAAAGCCTACTGTAGCCTCTACAAACAAGCAGACATTCATTGCTCATGTGCCATTAGAGGTCGTTCCATCAGATTCTACATTAAAACGTAGAACAGTGCTGTGTTAATGCATTGAGTAGCCATTAACCCTTGTGTTATCTTCGGGTCATTCTGACCCATCAGTCATTGTGACCCACCGTCGTATTGCGACAACTTAACCGCATACAAAAACAAAGTGAAGCATTTTCTTTTAACCGTTGGGCTGTCTCAGACCCCCCACATTGCGAAGGTTAAAAGGAAATTATTTGTATTTGTTTTTGTATTGGGTAAACACAACAATGGTTCGTTATGAACCTTTGGGTCATGTGACCCGAAGGCAGCACAAGGGTTAAGTCTTTCTTAGGAAGATGACTAAAGACACAGAATACTCCCCCCCCCCCCCCCCCCCCCCCCCGGCTAAATAGAATGAGAAACATAGAAGCAAAAAAAAATAAAAAAATTACTTTGAAGGAACATAAAGGAACGTCTATTTAAAGAAACATCTGATCCCTCGCCAGCCTGCTTCAGAGGGTCTGTGTCGCCAGAACTTACCTGCTGGGCTGAGGAACAGAACAGCCAGCACACTGTAGGGATGGAGGAACAGACCCATGTCCAAATCCACGCAACTTCTGGTCTCTTAACTTCTTCTGCGTATACCGCCTACTGTGCATGTGTATACTAGCTCGTATTGATTGGGTGCATGTGTCTGTGTGAAGCTATGGTTTAGGTTCATTTGAGAGAGAGAGAGAGAGGGGGGGGGGGGGGCGGAGAGGGAGATAGTGCCATTGTTGCGGTGTGAAATGGGAGTGGTCGTCGTGGTCTTTTCCATGGTCTTCCCCAGAGCTTCCTGTGGAAGAATGTAAGGAAACAGATGGAGTGGAAACTGTGTGCCCACCGTTTGGGGTCAGGTTGACTGTGAGGGAGTAAGGAACTCCTTTGAAAAACAGTGTAGCTGACCATGAAGTTCACACACCCACACACACATAAAGACAAACCTTCAGGCCATTCTATATAACTACTGGCTATATCCTCATCTTCATGTAGGTAGGTGTGTGATATTATGTAAATATAGTTTTCATGATGATTAATCAGATACTTGCAGCCACACTATTGGTTCATGCATATTTTATTCAAGAGTAAAAAAAGTGATTTGTCCCATAGGGCATGCTTACAATGTGTGTATCGTTTAGGAAGTCAAATGCCAAAACTTAGTTTCAAAGCTAATTACAAGAAAAATTTGTCACAAGTTAAAATCCATGAAATTCCTTCTTCGAAATAATGCACGTATAGACCAAACAAGGATCAAAGTGAAACGAAAAAAGAATCGTAAGCTTAATTGTAAGAATAAGAATAAGAATATCATCAATAAATATAATTAGAATATATTTTTTTTCCTTTTAAAAGTGAGACGCAAGGTTTTCTTGCGTGTCCAATTTGTTTACATTTGAACAAACCATGCGATCATGCTTTGGCAGCCTGAATGTTGCTTTTCACTGAGTTATAAGTTCATTCACACTATTGAACAACTTCTGTACACCAACAGAACAGAAATAAACGGAAGGTTACATACCATACAAAAAACATCTGTGCCTGTACAGCAAAACAATAGAAAAATAAAATCAACAGTAACAAAAATGAAATAAAAATAATAAAAAAAAGGTCCAAAAGAAATCAAAGCAAACCAGAATGAAAATTATATATATAAAAAGCGAACTTTACAAATATAATTTGAAGAGGGAAATAATTCAAGTCTACTATATTGAAACACATCACATTATAATTTCACATATCAATAAGGAACTTAATTGCATGCATTGATGCGTTCCATACCTTAGATGCTGTTTAAAAATCATTGTCTTCATATTGTCCATCATTATAATTATCATATATATTTTATATATATATATATATATATATATAGATCTGTATTTTTTTTTTTGTATGTATTTTGATTTTTTTTTGGACTGCATCGGCAGAGTTGAATTACTATGTGCATTCTCTCTCAGTAGTTACAGGCAGGTGAGAAAAACAATCAGGTAGGGGGTGACAGTGAGTAGAACCCAGAGCTTGGTCTGCGGCTTGTTGTTGTACCGTGGCATTGATGGAGAAGCCCCAGCCAGGCCCCTGTGAGCACGCTGCCCCCCCCCCCCCCCCCGCCCCCCATTCCCTGCAGACCCACGGCATCTAAACCCCGACAGAAACCCAAGAAAGAAACGCCATCGGCGGGGGGTGGGGGGGGGGGGGGGGGGGTGAGATTGCATCGCGAGTAGCAAAATGCACAAGTTTTTCTCTTTTCAAAATGTCCTCTCTTACAAACAGGATGTTGTCTTTTTGTCAATTTCGCCGTGGCGACGAGGAACACAACGGGGTGGAGTAGCAGGGTCGTTTTAGTAGGAAATGCATACGTGAGTGAAACTCTGGTCGTCAAAATAGTCAAATGGGGTGCTGCATGGATACTGAACTGCAGTGTGTTCAGTCAGACCTTTGAAAGATGGAGTGGCAATCGAGAGCCCCGCCCACTCGGCCTGGGATTGGACGGAGGGAGAGGGAACCGATCGACATGCCCTCGGGACCACATCCATTCAGCCAATCCGGTTCCCCCGTAGCCCGATGGACTTTTTAACCTCCCTAACCACCAACCCTTCCCAGAGAGGAGTGGAAACCACACTCCCCCCTCCCTCCCTCCCCCCCTCCCCTCCCTCTCAGCTAACTACACCCTCGCCCCTGGGAGCCCAGTTCCAGAAAAATAAACCGCCTGACCTTTATAACATTTTGGACGCTTGGAAGCGTTTAATGAAATTGGATGTTGGAGCATCGGGGAAGGCAGTTGCGGGTGCCGTGTTGCTGGCTGTGAGTTTGTGTCGTTTTGTCGCGTCTATATTCGGAGGCCTGATGTCAGGTTGTGGCGATGTGTGGCCGCTGGATTCGGCTGTGGCACGGACTCAGGGGAGGGAGGGGGGCATTGGACGTTGCTGTTGGGGGGGAGGGCGGGGTCATTGGACGTTGCTGTTGGGGGGGGAGGGCGGGTCATTGGACGTTGCTGTTGGGGGGGAGGGCGGGTCATTGGACGTTGGCTGTTGGGGGGGAGGGCGGGTCATTGGACGTCGGCTGTTGGGGGGGAGGGCGGGTCATTGGACGTCGGCTGTTGAGGGGGAGGGCGGGTCATTGGACGTCGGCTGTTGGGGGGAGGGCGGGTCATTGGACGTTGCTGTTGGGGGGGAGGGCGGGTCATTGGACGTCGGCTGTTGGGGGGAGGGCGGGATCACTGGATGTCGCTGTCGTCGTCCGTGCCGTTGGCTTCGGACATGTTCATCTTGCCCATGGACTGACCCACGTGGTTGACGCCGTCGCGGCGCGGCGGCATGCGCTCGTTGATGCGGTCGAGGCCCTTAGCCTCCGCGAAGCTGTTGATCTTGTGCTGGGGAGAGAAGCCTCGGATGGCTGGGGGGGGGGGGGGTCCGGGTCGGGCGAAGGGGGAGGAGGAGGAGGGAGGCGGACGGAGAGAGGGGGAGGGAGAGAGAGGAAGAGCAGAGGAAAGAGAGAGGGAGGGAATTCCAAAGAGAGAGGGGGGGGGTGTACAGCGACAGTGAGGGGGGAGAGAGGGGTCATTTTGAGATTGAGGGGGTGAGAGTTGGGGGGGAGAGAGAAGTAGCCACGGAGCAAGAGCAGAGAACGAGTGACAGATAATGGGGAAAAAAGAGTCAATGAAACAAAAGTGTATAAAAAGGAAAGAGTGTCAGGGAGAGAGAGAGAGAGAGCAAGAGCGAGAGAGTGGGAGAGAGGGAGAGAGTGAGAAAGAGAGAGAGGGAGAGCGAGAAAGAGAGAGGATACACGGAGACAAAGTTACACGTTAAAACATCTGTGGAAGCCATAGTGTTTGAAAGTCATATGTACAGTAGTATACTGTACACAGTAGTACACTGTACAGTGGTACAGTATGTGTACTTGCCTTTAGATACGTCAGTCACTAAACTCCGCATACAATCACACCAAACTGATATACAAGGTTTGACAAATATTTTGAAGTGATATCTTTCAATATAACTCGAACCCATCTGAGCACAATCTGAACAATGTCAACTGGACCCAATCAATTAGTAACCAAACCCACCGTCGTGACACCCGCCCTGATAGCACTGGCACGAATTATGCATCTTGAAGCAGTCCTGCCACCATCGACGTGGCATAACATCTGTCCTGCCAGTCCTGATAGTTCGTGTCCATTTTCAGACCCAGGCACCGACCCCTCTAATGATGTACTATGCAGCTGTGAAAATGCTGCACCGTGAGACATTCTTAGGCCATTGGGGATAAATGCGTTTTGGCGAGAGGGGGGGGTGGGGGGGGTGCTGGGGAACCACGTCAGACTGGGACAGATGTCTCGTCACGCCGATGGCCACGTTAAGTCGGCTCCGTGATGCATACGTCATGTGAACTCTCTCGCCTGGTCCCCTGCTCTCACCGCATGCAGTGCATCTCCACACCAGACGGGGGCGCCGTTTCAGCCGAGCCCCCGACAACAAAAAACGTCAAAGAAAAGAATCATGCCCGTCCGTGGGATCGTCTTTGAAGGCCGTCATGCATATCTAGGGAGCACCTCACTTTGCAGGCTTTGAATGACTTATCGAGGCCAACATGACTATTTAGTAGGCATACATTATTGCTAGCACTTTAAACTTCCCGTGACATGATACTTGTGTTCCAACTCAGGACTTTCATATGCATAGACTCGGTTTATCATGTATGTACAATCCTGATGGAATACAGCTCGTGGTGATATGTATCAGATGATACGGGTGTCTATTATGTTTTGGCACACGGTGCTGCAAAGTAAAGTGCCGTCCCTCGACGGCAGGCTAAGGACAAACTTCCAAAACGGCCTGTCGTGGTCACCGAGGGTAGACCCAGTGCAAAGTGCCCCCACTGTGGAGAAGGGGGCGGGGTCGGGGGGGTGGGGTTTGGGGGGGGGGGGGGTTACCTTCTCCGTCCTCGGGCTCTGGCTCGATCGCTTCGATGGCCTCGACGGTGGCTGGGGGGGAGGGGGGAAAGAGGAGGGGAGCGGGTTACTCCTGACCAAGCCATGCAGAATGCAGAGTGCAGCCCCGGGGCGGGGGTGGGGTGGGGGGGGGGGCCTGGCTGCTCCAGGCCGTCTTGAGGGAGCGTTGGCGCGGCGGCGGCGACGGACCAACGGAGGACGAGCGTCGGGACGCACGACGACCAATGACAGGCAGGCTCGGAGGGGTGCAACGAAAGCAACAAACCACAAAGGGGGACAAACACACAAACACGGATAGCCGGGCTGGGCAGTAGATTCTGGCGGACCCCAGGCCCCGACCTGACCCCCCACCCTGTGGTTGGACTGCTGGATCGGACTCGGGATGTCTCCTCGGGTGTTGTGGCAAAGAGGGGGGGGGGGGGGGGGGGGGGGGGCCAAGTGACCTTCAGAACCTACACAGAGCTGCCTACCTACCCAGCCCCGGCCTGACACACTGGGACCAGAGGAGGGACACGGATCGACGACGGAGAGGACGGGGAAAAGACACAACCGAAACAAGACGGAGAGAGGGCGGGAGGGAAACGGTCAACGGGAGGAGGGCGAGAGAGACACAGAGGGAGAGAGACACAGAGGGAGAGAGAGACAGAGGGAGAGAGAGACACAGAGGGAGAGAGAGACACAAAGGAGAGAGAGACACAGAGGGAGAGAGAGACAGAGGGAGAGAGAGACACAGAGGGAGAGAGAGACACAAAGGAGAGAGAGACACAGAGGGAGAGAGAGACACAGAGAGAGAGACACAGAGGGCGAGAGAGACACAGAGGGAGAGAGAGACACAGAGGGAGAGAGAGACACAGAAGGAGAGAGAGACACAGATGGAGAGAGAGACACAGAGGGAGAGAGAGACACAGAGGGAGAGAGAGACACGGAAGGAGAGAAAGACACAGAAGGAGAGAGAGACACAGAAGGAGAGATAGACACAGAGGGAGAGAGAGACACAGAGGGAGAGAGAGACACAGAGGGAGAGAGAGACACAGAGGGAGAGGGACGTGAGCAAAGACAGTTAGAGAGAGAAAGGAGAAGAGTAGGAGAGAGTGAGAAGTACGTGAACAAAGAGAGAACGAGAGGAAGAGAGAGAGAGAGAGAGAGAGAGACAGTCAGAGAGGGGGGACATGAACATAGTTAGAGAAAAGGAGGGACAGAGAAAGAAAAAGAGAGAGCGGGCCAAAGAGAGACAGAAAGAGAGGTGGTACGTGAACAAAGACCGTTAAGAGAGAGAAAAGGAGAGACAGAGGGGAGAGAGAAGGACATGAGGAAAAACAGAGAGAGAGAGAGAGGGGGGGGGGGAGAGAGACTACGGCATCGAGTCTCTCGACAACAGCGAGAGGGAGACGGACGGGGGCGAACGGGACCAGGGGGAATGGACCAGGGGAGGGGAGAGAGGGAGCTAGGAAACAGCCCGGTCCTCACCGCTCTGCAGGGTCTGCTTGCCCCCAGACAGCACCCCGCTGGGCAGCATCCCAGTCGGTGTCAACCCCTTCAGCGTCAGCACATTCTCGCTCTCCTCCCTGCAAGGCACACACAGCGCGCCGCACACAGGTCAGAGGTCAGCCGGAGAGGGCCCCCCCCCCCCCTCCCCCCGGGAGGCCAACCGCCTGGAGGAGGTCCGGCCGTGACGAGGCGAGGGGGGGGGGGGGGGTTTCACGTCGTCGGAGCTGACAGTCGTTCGGCGCGAGGGATCAGGCTGCCCGGATCTGTCGGGCTGTCGACAGTTCGGAGCACCCGTCGTGTGAGAGAAGAGGGAAGTGGAGAGGAGTGGAGGGGGGGGGGGGGGGGAGGAGAGGAACAGGGAGAGGAGGGTAGGAACAGGGAGAGGAGGGGAGGAGAGGGACGTGGAGAGGAGAGGAGGAGAGGAGGAGAGTAGGGGAGGAGAGGAGGAGAGGAGGGGAGGAGAGGAGGAGGAGGGGAGGAGAGGGACGTGGAGAGGAGAGGAGGAGAGTAGGGGAGGAGAGGAGGAGAGGAGGGGAGGAGAGGAGGAGAGGAGGGGAGGAGAGGGACGTGGAGAGGAGAGGGAGGAGAGTAGGGGAGGAGATGAGGAGAGGAGGGGAGGAGAGGAGGAGAGGAGGGGAGGAGAGGGACGTGGAGAGGAGAGGAGGAGAGTAGGGGAGGAGAGGAGGAGAGGAGGGGAGGAGGAGGGGAGGAGGAGAGTCCACCCACCGCAGCACTTGGAACATCTTTGCCATCTTCCCGATGGCGCGGATCTTGTTCCTGATCACCTCCTTCCGCGCCGCCGCCGCGTTGGCTGTAAACAAACAGTTACACCGTGACGACATCACCATCAGGCTACTGCAGTACTGCCACCTGGAGGAAACCCTCGGAAAAAAACCTGACGGTACTAGGTGGGACCCTGTCAAGTAACACTAATCACACGAATACTTCTCACAAACTAGTAATAGTAATAATCCATACAGGACGGCCGACATATCGAGACCGGCTCGTAGTTGCCCTTGTTGGTCGGGGACATGGCCGACTGTGCAGGTTACAGCCATGGTGAGGTGAGGTCAGGGTGAGGGTCGTCCCCCCTCGCTCGCGGGGGCACTCACCGTCAAAGATCTCCTCCTCGTCACGTCGTTCATCAGCTCGTCGTCGGAGCAGATGCTCAGGACGTTCACCAGCATCTCTGTCACTGTGGGGGGGGGGAAGGGGGGGAAAGGGGGGGGGGGGGGGGCGTGAGGTGAGAAAGTCGCTCGTGAGCTACACCGGTTTTGGCGCGCTGTGTTTTGCTTGGGTGTGCTACTGTATATTTCACTTTTAAACACCCCTAGTACAGGGGTGGGCAGCCCTGGTCCTCAGGGGCCGCTGTCCTGCATGTTTTAGATGTTTCCCTGCTCCGGCACACCTGATTCAAATGAATGGGTCGTTACCCGGCTTCCACAGAGCTGGATAACGACCCATTCATTCGGGTGTGCTGGAGCAGGGAAACATCTAGAACATGGTCTGGCAGAACCCCAGTGTGCCTCTGTGTGTGCCCGCGAACACTCGGGATGCCAGCTCACCGACACGCCGTACGCTCAGGCGGCTCTGCGGCAGCGACACGTGCGCACACGCGGTGAGGTACACAGGAAGGGAACCGGACCCGAGGGGGGGGGGGCGTACCTTTCTCTCCGACGAAGGGCAGAGACCAGGTGAAGACGTCCATGAAGTTGGGCAGCCAGTAGGGGTGAGGGGAGCAGTTGAATTGCCGGATGTTCATGACGTTGTTCTCGTACTTCAGGACAGCAGCTGGGGGGGTGAGAGGGGGGGGGGGGGGGGGGGCAGAGCGGGAGCAGGTCACTGGCACACGCGCATGGATGTATGTTCACTCACACGCACGCGCGCACACGCACAGATGTGTGCGCACTCGCAACAGACACCCCATTTTTTTCTGCAGCACACACACACACACACAAACCCTACACACTGTATTGAGGCGTTTTAACGCTTGGTACTTAACCAAGTGTCTTTTAAATTACTTGCCACAGCTGCGCGGAACCGCACGAAATGCAGTTCATCAGAACAGCTGCGCAACACAGTGGTGGAAGTAGCTTCTGTGGCTGACATAAAAAATCTCCTGAATTTAAAAACACCAAAGAAGCTCCTGTGAAGCCACGACTGGGAGTGGGGGTGTGTGGGGGGGGGGGGGGGGGGGGGGAATTGTCTTTGAAACCCTCCGAGCTGACAGTAACTACAGGATAACGACCACACTTTACATTCACATTTAGTCATTTAGCAGACGCTCTTATCCAGAGCGACTTACAGTAAGTACAGGGACATTCCCCCCGAGGCAAGTAGGGTGAAGTGCCTTGCCCCAAGGACACAACGTCATTTCGCAGAGCGGGGAATCGAACCGGCAACCTTCTGATTACTAGCCCGATTCCCTAACCGCTCAGCCACCTGACTCCCTCCTCCACTCTTCCTCTCCATTTCCCTGGGAGTGGACACACATAGCCCTTGGACGATCCGCTTCTATCGCCTCGACCCTCCGTGAGAGGAGCACGCGGGACGCCCGAGGCGGCGCGTCCACGTTGCTGGCGGGCCGGTGGGAATGGGCGTGTGCCCGACCCTAACGCGTCCCGGAACGTTCCGCCGTGTCACCCACTGACCTTTGTTGTTGTACACGTCCAGGTAGTTTGGCGCGGAGAAAATGGTGATGAGGGAGGGGAAGCCGGTGGTTTGACTCTTGCGGTACATCCGGTAGCTGGAATGGCGTCAGAGGATGAGAGGGAGAGACAGAGGTAGGCTTTGAGACTGCAAACGCACAAGGAGGAATCTACATTATGTGTACAGGGCAACGAGAGATAGAGAAACACAGGCTGGTTTAGATAAGGAGAGAGAAAAATGCAGATTAAGGGAGATAGAGGGGGAGAGAGATATACATATAGAGAGACAGAGAGAGAGAGAGAGAGAGAGAGAGAGAGAGAGAGAGAGAGAGAGAGAGAGAGAGAGAGAGAGAGAGAGAGAAAAGACAGACAGATGGACAGTACATACCCAGCATCTTGTGCTTCATGCGCCCGGATGACTGATAATAAATTATTGTTCTGCAGGAACTCGCATACAGCTGGATAGCTGCGGACGGAGAGGGCAAACACGGGAGACTGGTTATGTCCTCGCCACATTCACAGCAACCTACATCATAGCCCAGGACAGGACGATCTTTCCTGCACGATTCCCAAAACGGAACAATGTAAAACATTTAAACACACACACACACCATCCCTGCCCGCGGGCTAGCTCCGTAGGCGTGTTACGTCGAGGCAGGAAACGGGGCAGGATTGGTACATTCCCACTTCCTTCGAAGCAAAAACCGTTAACAAGGCGGCCTGCTTGACAACATTAACCCCCCGTCCCCACGTCCCCACGTCCCCCCTACACACACACCCACTCCCTCTCCCTCTCCTCCACAGATCCCTCTCCATATCGCTCGCTCCAGTTTGGGGGCTGGAGGAGTGGGTTGTCATAGCAACAGCGCGTTGCGGAGCCCCCTGGGGGGATGGGGAGGGGGGGGGTGGGGGGTGGGATGGATGGCGGAGCCGAGAGCCGAGCGCGTGCTGTCCGCGAGCAGGCCCCCCCCCCCCCTCCCACACCCCCTGCCCACGCCGCACAGACACTCCGGAACCTTCTCCTCCTCATCCACCTCGTCTCCCGAAGAGAGAACCACGCCCCCCGTGCAAAAGCAACGCCCCCAACAAAAATATATATACTTGTGTCTTTTCATAAATATGGAATGCATATTTGATGTTGCTTTTGATACACAGCACGAGTGCTTGTATGTTTTCAAGTCGTCGATAAGCACGGGAATATACATATTCGCTAGGTTTTAAATGCACTTCCAGTTGTGTAGAAAAAGATCCAATCAAATAAAAGGGTCTTCATTCATGTCTTCCAGCTCTAATTAGATCTTTTTAAATTTGATTTGAGCATACTTTTTTTTTTTCCTCTCGGGAAGTAGTCTGTTTAGTATCGCTTCATCTTGTCCCTTTTTGAGGCGGAGGAAGTTTCTAGGGCAAGTTCATCCTGATCCTGGTGTCACTCCAC
>NC_090074.1:5534859-5588540 GCF_038355195.1 Osmerus mordax | reverse complement strand
TTTCAACACGGCTTCGGGGAGACGGCGCGCGTCACTAGCTCAACCTGAACAGACAAGTCCTGACAGACTTGGCCAACCCTCTCCCAGACACGGCTTGGACCGTTTCGAATCCGCAAACACTCGCTCGCGAATCGTCAAACGTCCTGCCTTTTACCTTGAATGCAAGTCGCACAACAGCACTTGTGGAAAATACACTCAAGTAAGTCCCTTCATCTGGCATGTACATAGCCTACGTATGAATACATATTTTGGAGTGTGGACTTTGGCCTTAATCTAGCCCCACCTACAGGTGAAGGTGGCGACAGAACTCGACCTAACTGAGAAAGAAAAAAATCAACATCAGCACAGGCCACTACACACTAGGAGTTGTTGTTCTGTGTGAGATAGTGCTGGCTTCTTTTTGTCATTCCGTGAATGAGACAAACGTTTTGCGAGGGACCTGACTCACAACGTCCGCCTTTCCACCACCGTTTTTTCGCACAATCCATGTGAGCCAGCGTGTGAGTGGATAGTTATGAGTCTGTGCGTGTGTGTGTGTGCGTGTGCGTGCTCAAGGGGGAGGGGGTCATTTCAGCAGAGACAGCGGAATTACGGTTGTGTGCTTTCCTGATGAGGGCTAGGTTTATGGCGTTTGGCGGGAAGAGTTTGCGCTCTGCGTCGCAGAATTTACTACAGCGTCTCTAATTTCAGCAGCGCGACGTATTTAAGAGCGCGGCTCGTAAAAAAAAAAAAAACGAGAAAAAAAAGACAGAGAGAGAGAGAGAGAGAGAGAGCGTGCGAGGGGGGGGCGAAAGAGGGAGAGAGTAAAGAGTAAAAAAAAAAGGAGAGGCCGGGGCCGGCTGGTAGCTAAATCAGCCCGAGCACAAAGAGGGCAGGCGTCTGAGAGGTATTGACCCTCGATTGATCGTCAGAAGCTGCGTGGTGGTATTGACCAGATAGGAGAGAAACCGGGGAGGTTGCACGCACTGAGCCTAACCACGGAGAAGGGAGGGAAAGAAGAAGAAAAAAAAAACGGGAAAAAAACAGGAGAAAAACAAGCAAATACCCTGCCTACTCTGACCTTGCAGAGAGCCTCAGTCTGTCCTACAGTCGCCGTTGCACGCATGTGTACCCGTGTGTGTGTGCGTGTGTGTGTGTGTACGTGTGTGTGTGTGTGTGTGTGTGTGTGTGTGTGTGTGTGTGTGTGTGTGTGTGTGTGTGTGGGAGCCCAGCAGGAGGTGTGGGCTCCATCGCAGGAGTCAAGGGCACTTCCCATCACGATGTAGTGTAAGGCTCTGCCTGTTCTCCCATCAGAGTTGGGTGCTGTCGCTTTAGCCGAACTTTGTCAGCCGAACCCACAACTATGGTGGTGGACGCAGTGATAGATAGACATCAGCTTAGAAGACTTCTTCCAATTAAAAAAATTATAATATATATATATTTTTGGGCATCTCTCGTGTTTTATTTGATAGTTTTAAGTAAAGTGTGACAGGAAAGGCAGTGAGAGAAAGCTAGAGGGACTACATGCAGCACAGGACCCAAGGCCGGATTCGAACCTTGCACTCACACTTGTCCCATGACCTACCGGGTCGCCCCTCTTCTTCCTGGTTTTGATTGCCGGCCTGACTTCTATCCTCTGGTTGAGGGGAAGATTGTGTGCAAGGTTCGAATAACTTGCATTTCCTTGCGTCCATATACCATATGCAATATTATTATATGGGCCCACGTTAAGATTTCATACTATAAGCGCTTACATAAAAAATATCCAATATTAATAGTTTCTCATCATTTGTATATATTATACTCCCCCCCCCCAATTTTTTGGGGGATACTTATACAAAGCCCTACTCACTGTATCCACACTTTTCCATTTACCTTATCTAGAGGTAAGGGGTTAGAGATTAGTTTTGGGAAATGTTAACGAAATCGTTGACGTTCCAATTGAACTCCTTTGTTTAGTATATGAGCTGCCATTTTACTTTGATTCCTCGTTACTCCAGAGGAAATGTATTTAAAAAGCTAAATGTGTACTAGCACACAATACAGGCCAATTTGCATGTTACAGTAGTGTTAATAGTTTGAAAGCCAGCAAGACATTCCCTGTTTGAGGAAGTAACAATAATTTTATAACATAATAACATGTCATTTGTTAGATAATAACACACACATACGACACACAAACATAGAAACATATATCTTCTTTATGACTGTTTACAATCCTTAGCAAAACTAGCCAAACTGTACCTGCCTAAGATTCCAGTTGGTTTAAAGGTGACTGGAATGTTCCAATCCAGATGGACATGGAAGGATCTTCTTATGGGATGGAAAAGGCCTGGAACTAGGTTATCCAGCATACTTACCTCGGACACTTTCTTTTGGACTGGAGCTTCACTGCTCTCGTACCTCTGTTTGCTGAGAACAGTGTTTTCATCACTGTGCAACTTCTACCATCTAACCAATCAAAGAAGACATGTGTTAACCACATCAGGATTCTCTTTTCACATATTAAAAATATGTCTGAATGAACAGAATATTGTTTCTGCACGTTTATGGTTGAATGACAATCTTTTCTATTGTTCATTTCTATTGATTATTATTATTGGGATTAAATAGCATTGTTTTCTCCATTTGTGAATACCGCTATGTGGCTTGGGCAATATATTTGAACGCATTCACAGGGAAAGATTATTCTAGCACATATTTTTCCTCAATTGGAAGAGTTAGAGTTAACGTTAGGCATGCAATTCCAGAGAGGTTAGGGTGAGTGTAAACTGAACCCAACGTACACAAGTGGCACACATATGGAGGGCATTCACACACACACACACACACACACATCCACACTCATGGACCAGATGGTCGCAGACCTTTCCGACTGGCAAGGTGTGCCAGCTCAAGCCCGTTCTTCTCTGTCTCTCTCGTCCTCGTTCTATCTCCTTTTCTCGTGATCCCTCCAGAACCCGGGCGTAGACTACAAGTGTAAGAGAGGTCGACTGGTTTCCTCCGTGAATCACGGCTCACGACAGGGTCAAATGCAGTTTTTGTCGACGTTTTTTTACCTTTCACGCAGAGAGAGACTATTCCACGCCGTTTTCGCCTCGACTCGGGTCTATCCCAGAGTTCCTCGGGTAAATCTTGACAACAGGTGCGGCAATCGTTCTGCCAGTGGGGAGGTTGGCGGCGGGGGGGAGGGGAAGGGGGGCGCGGGAGGGGGTTGCACATAATGGCGCGCGGGTGGAACGTATAACTGCGAGAGCCGTTCGGGGAGAGTGTTGCTGGTGGCGGTGGCAAAGGAAGGAGGCTGGCAGGGGTCTGGGGGTTGGAGGGGGTTCCCTCTGGAAACAATGGAGAATGCGAGGACCAGGGAAACGGAGCACGCAGCTCCGAGTCAGAGGGCGAGGAAAGGGAGGGTTGGGGGGGGGGGGGGGGGGGGCGAGGGGAGGGGAGGGGGAGGAGGAGGAAGGTGGGGGGGGGGTCTGGGAGGATGGGGTGCGGGGGGGTGGGAGGGGGTCATTAAACTGGAAACCAGGAGCCACATGGGAGGCAGAATTTTAAATGATTCCCCCCGCAAGCAAGACCAGCCCAGCAGAAGGACTCACTCTTAGTCCCTCTGTCTCTCTCTCTCTCTCGCTCACTCTTTCTCCCTCTCTCTTTCTCTCTTTCTCTCTCTCTTTTTCTCTCTCTCTCTCTTTCCCTCTCTCTCTCTCTCTCTCTCTCTTCCTCCCTTTTTTGCTCTCTACCCATCTCCCTCACGGAGATGCAATTAATTCGGATAGAGCCTGCCAAGAGTGCAGAGATAGAGAATGCGGGGTGCACCCTCTCCCATGTGTGTGTGTGTGTGTGTGTGGATGTGTGTGTGTTTGTGTGTGGGGGGGGGGGGGGTGGTAATGGTCCCTGCACGCACACGCAGGCTCCTTTTCTCCGTTTGACCGCCCCACCACAACACCCCCCCCCCCCCCCCCCCATCCCAGAACGAGAGTCTCACCTCGACTGCCTTTGTCGCTTGTGACGAGCCTCTCCGTGATGATTCACATCTGTCCCGAGAGATCTCCTCGCTCTCCGTCTTCTCTCTCTCGTTCTCTCTCGCTCTCTCTCTCTCTCTCGCTCTCTTCGTGGCTGCTCCCCGCCCTCGGTCTCCCCTCTCTCTTCGCCTCTCCGCGCTCGTTCCGTGTATCTCTCTCTCTTTCTCGCGTGTTTTCGAACTGCCATCGACACGCTGCCGCCGCCAAAACGCTTCCAACGGGGGCTGAAGCGTTTCCAAAAGCAAATGTACTCAACGCACTGAAACTCGACGATCGGCCTAAAAATACCCCGGACCTCTTACCGAACACGTTCACCACTCCAAATCCGATTCCGGGCATGCGGACGTGTGTGCTCCACAGTTGTTTGAAGTTCGTCAAGGCCAAGATGGGTGTTGGGAGAAGGGGGGGGCTGGGGGTGGGGCTGAGGGTTGTACGGGGGGGGGGAAGGGGGGGCCGGATGCTGGGGGGGGGGCGCTTGGTGAAGGTGTGTTGGATGGAGTGTGGGATGTGTCGTGGTACACAAGGCACGTACCATGTGACATGCAGGAGGCAGCTTCAGCTCGGGGGCCGGCGAGGCGTCGATACCAGGGAAATTGATCGTAATCAACCAAGCCGCATCGAGTGAGCAGAGAAACCTCTTTCCTCTCTCCTTCCCCCCTCCTTCCCCTCCCCCCCCCCCCCCCACGTCTTACACCTATCTCTCCGCGGCACGGCGGTCCCCCCCCCCCCCCCCCCCCCCCGTTTGTTCCAAATGACGACGTCTGCGATCCGGTGCGCCGGAACTCTCGACGTGGGAAGGACGCGTAGGGTTTGTGCGTGTCGTCTCGTCAGCACTCGCGTTTGTGCTAGCAGAGGACTCCTCCCTGCGCGCTATTTTGAAATATTCGTGGATATTTCTCTCAACCCCCCCTGTTGTTTCTGGCGCGGTGCCGTTGGGGTGCTAGGTACACGCGCGTCCACGGCCTGCGCGAAGCCCTGCATCGGGAAGGGAGCTGAAAGTCTGTGGTGTCTGTTTTTCAAACCACAACCCCACCTCTCTCCCCCCCCCCCCAAACCCCCCTCCCCCCACCCCCCCAACCCCCCCCTCCTCTCCGCTCCACCATAATTTCTAATTTGAAGACGCCGGCGTACCTGGCTGTGCGGCTGTGCTGTTAAAAGCGCTGGCCCAATTATAGCATAACACCTAGCCTTACGGTTTCCATGGCTGCACGATGCATCTGTCCCGCGGGATGCACCGTGGAGGAACGAGCGTCTTATCAACCATCACCCTGGTAATAACCCTCCCTCGAGTCTCCAGCGCCTGCGTCGAGACTTAACGAGAACCCAGGGTGGAAATCTCTCTCCCATTCCAGCCACCGCCATTGATTTGGGCTTAATCTGTTTCTGTGCGTGCGCGCGCGCGCGCGTGTGTGCGCGTGCACGCTTGTGCAAGACTTTGGATTTGTATATGGGGTAATGCGGGATCTATCGACTGGGTGGAACCCTATCTCATCTCTTTTTCTCTGTGTGTGTTTGTGTGTGGGTGTTTATGTGTGTGTCCATTGATTCATTGATGTAAGTTTTGCTTCTGGGAGACTTCCAAAATTGCACTTGCGTGTCACTTCCCTTTAACTAGCAAACAGATCTGCATTCCATTGGCCATAAAACATTTGAAATAGTAAAAGGTGTAAAATAGGTTAACAATATTTGACCTTCTGTTAAACTGGAGAGATATGAGAAAAGGAGATTTCAAAAGAAATAGGCCTACTGGCCTTCTTTGTCAGAGTTCATGGTTTATGTCTTTTTGAACTTTTTGTAACTTTTTGTAACTTTTTTTCACGTCTCCAAAAAGAATCGAGGATCTTTGCATGCAACGGATCGTTTTCTAGTACTACCTACGTAATACTCACAAAGATAAGCATGAGCATGGTTGTTTATCAGTGGTGATGTGTAGGTGAAGGTGTGCGTCAGGTGGCTGAGCGGTTAGGGAGTCGGGCTAGTAATCAGAAGGTTGCCAGTTCGATTCCGGCCGTGTCAAATGACGTTGTGTCCTTGGGCAAGGCACTTCACCCTACTTGCCTCGGGGGAATGTCCCTGTACTTACTGTAAGTCGCTCTGGATAAGAGCTTCTGCTAAATGACTAAATGTAAATGTCTAAATGATGTGCCGAGCCTTTCCATGGAACTAGTTGTAGTACGTTATGCACACGCATGTCACTTCCAATTTGGAACACAATGGCTGTGCGCATCACATTTTGAATAGAAACAGTTGATAAGGCTCGCTGGGGAAAAGCTTTTCGTCAACACCTTCTTTCAGTCCCTTAGAGGTCACGTCAGTTAGATTCCTTCGCTTAAGAGAATTTCCCTCCATATAACACGTGGTAAAAACGTGCAGCTTGCCATAACACTATTTGTGTTGTGTAGCGGTGAAATAGCGGCAAAATAATGGAAACAGGCTAAATAAAATGCAACAAAAGAATCACAAACCAAAGGTTAACCGCAACCAGGAGTTTTTGTGTACTAGTCGCAAAAGCGACTGCCGTCACACAGTAAACTAGGCCAGCCATCCAACAACAGTCTTGGTTTGATTTCCTACGCTCGGATCAATATGTTGGGTTTACTTGAGGTAAATTGGTTAGACTGTACACAACAACCTGAAGGCCAACACTCAGAATAGGGAAAAGCACCTGAAAAATCACATTTTCAATAACTGCAATCCTACGAACCTGTCATTTTTGTCCTTTACATAACCTTATATCAATGATTAGCACCTCTCCATGGGAAATCATGTGAATGGAACACAGTCGCTCATTTGGACACTATTTCTTTCGGTACATTTAAGATGAAGGTATTACGGATGGTCAAGTATTCACTACATTTGAGCACTTTGAGATTTGTTTCAAATATAAAGTGCGTTACAAATCAAATCAATCATTAGTAGTAGTATTATTACGTACCTCCCATGGTTGGTTTTGGAACACAGTACACCTCTCATCCCAATCCAAAGTGGAGCGACCTGCTAAGGGAGCACCACAACCAACGCCGGAGTTCAACCGCGTCGATATCTTATTTGAGTGAAATATGCCTTTAACTATGCCTTTAACGAAGCTATGGCTGTCCCCTGGTTGTGGCTTGTCAATACAAGCCTCCCAGCCCGCTAACAGGATAGAGGACTAGCATGGCGGTGTGTGTGTGTGTGTGTGTGTCGGGATGTGTGTGTGTGTGTGTGTGTGTGTGTCGGGATGTGTGTGTGTGTTGGGATGTGTGTGTGTGTGTGTGTCGGGATGTGTGTGTGTGTGTGTGTCGGGATGTGTGTGTGTGTGTCGGGATGTGTGTGTGTGCGTGTGTGTGTGTGTGTGTGTCTGTGTGTGTGTGTGTGTCGGGATGTGTGTGTGTGTGTGTGTGTCGGGATGTGTGTGTGTGTGTGTGTCGTGTCCAAGCAGCCAACAGCAGCTTTGTTATTGTTAGCCTTAACACACATAAACACCAGAGACCCTTGGGTGAGGAGCAAAGGGTTTGGTGTGCTTATGGCTGTGTGCGCTCGTGTCTGGGCGTGCACGTGTGTGTGTGTGTTTGTGTGTGTGTGTGTGCGTGAGCACCTGTGTGTGTGTGTGACATCACTGGGGACCAGCCCTAACAGCACGGCTCCCATGTCCTGTGACAATGTTAGTCGTTTCAGCCTCACGTCGCCCCGGGGGGAAACCCGGAATACCCAGCTGTCTGGCGCCGCCCACGCCGGCTCCGCCGAACACGCCCGGAAAGTTCCGGCACACATCGTTCGCACGGCCACCATCAAAGGCTCGACGGCCAAACGCTCAAAGTGTGTCTCGTCTCCCTTTCTGAGGTTTCCAGGGGCTTCACTTCAGCTTTTTGGGTGCTGTGATTTTCCATCGGCGCCCCCGAACGTGCAACCCTCGACCATCTAACGTTGGTTGTCGTACTCTCTATTCGGTGCTCATTACGAGGCGCCCTCACTTGCAGCGTGGTGAGTTACGGCGTGCTGAACATGCGACAATTGACATGGTTGATCTAGCCACATGGCTGTTTTTCTTCTGTTGGAGAGGGGGAGAGGAGAAGAAAAAGAGAGAGAGAGAGTTGGGGTCCGCCTGCCTGTCTGTCCATTCTGTCCAACCAACTTGCCTCGCCTGCCAGGGGCCTTTGGATGGGGGGGGGGGGGGGGGGGGGGGAGGGGGGGGGCACGTCGACCGGCCAAGAGGGTGAGCAGATCAGTACGGCTCAGTGTCTGCGAGGCGGCGATAAGATTCCAGGATTCTCCCACTGTGACCGGCTTGCTCACCCACCCTAACACCCCTCTGTAGACACACACACACACACACACACCCTCTGGCTTCTACACCTCAGCAGTCAGGATCGGCACACACAGCTCGTACTCCAACCAGAGACTCCCAAACCCTGCTGTTGTCTCAAGTTCAGAATTATTCGAACCATCAGCATATTGGTTGCCGACCCTGCTCTCGTTGTAACGTGTAAAATATTGTTGTGTCGCGTATATCCTGCCACCAAACAGGAGGACCATAGGAGGAACAGTGAGCCATACCACCATTTTTCTTCCCCCACACACATATATCCCATATACTCTCGAAAACCCACACGTACACACAACGACGGCAAAAAAGCGCCCACCGCTCAAAGAATCCACGCGCACGCGAGCCCGCGACCCACACGCGCACACACGCAATCGCGCCCGGTCGCTCCCTCGCTCCCTGGCTCTCTTTCTTTATCTCTGTTGTCCCCCCCCCCCCCCCTCACCCTCCCACCGCCCCCCCTCCCTCCCCACATCCCCGGCTCTGATGGCAGGTTGGCCAGTGAGCTGTGCGGCGGGGCGCAGAGGAGGCGAGGACGCCGCGGCGCACATTAATAATGCAAGGCCCCTGCTTCCTCTCCCCCCCCCTCCCCCCCCTCCCCCCCCCACCCCCCCCCAGCGCTGTGGCGATGGCACCAGCCCAGCGCTGTCACCGGGGGGGGGGGGGGGTAGAGAGCTGGGAATACGCGCTCTCCAACCCTCGGCTCGCCAAGCTGCTTGCTACGGCGCTCGCACACAAGCCTGCCTCACACTGGGGCCCCCCCCCCTCCCTCCCTCCCTCCCTCCCTCTCCCCTTCCCTCCCTCCGTCCCCCTTCCCTCCGTCCTTCTCCTCCATCGAGGATACGCGCTAATTAGAAAAAAAGAACGGGGGAAAAAAAAAACCCTCCCCTTGTAATGGCCGCAGTAGAAAAGTGCCTCCATGACGTCGGCCACATTCTAATAACTGGAGTACCAGGGTTTGGGGCGTGCAGGGTGGGGGGGGGGGAAAGATTCTGACATTTTCATTATTTCCGCAGGAATTGGAAATTCACACTTCTTGCCAGTAGTGGTCTCGTCCTCCAGTTCTCCCAATCTTATTAGCAGCCAAATTGGTTTGATTCCCATTGATGTCGTTGTTTACATGCATGCGGTCGCGATCGGCGTGCGTGAGAGCCATTATTGTGCAACGGTAAAAGACAATGCTCGCATTGATCCGGAAGTGGGTGCCTTGAAAGGCTACAATGTCAGTTTTAGCGACAAACCAAGCATTGTGTTAGCGTGTCATGATGTTCCTCTGGCTTAATAACTCGTGTCAAGCTACGAAGGGGCCCAGGTCTCACACACACACACACACACACACACAGTAAAGGGTTAGCTGTTTGCTATGAGATGATGCTCTGCTTCTTTCACTTCTGTAGATGTCACAAGCGCACGCACACACACACACACACACCAGGTACACAGTGAAGCTGACACCCATCATCCAAACAGCTTCTCTTCATCTAAACCCCCCTCTGTCTCAGCTTTAAATCAAATGAAAACTCCTTCTTGATATTATTAAGTAATTATCAATTATTCAGAACTTTGTAATTGTTTCCTTTTACCTGTAAATGTCATGTGTTAGTAGAGGGAGGAGTCTGTGACATTTGAAAGGATATGGAGGGGGGGGGGGTTTGGGGCAGGCTGTACATTTTGTATCGTTGTCCTCACCTTGTACCTAACCGTTTTCAATGGGGTTCAGGTTTCTACTAAACATCACAAACTTACAGGTATTCCTGTATATGATTTACAAGATACTTATAGCATCAACAGAATAATACGCTCCAAAAAAGGGCCACCCCAAATATTTTGTTTCACTTCCTGAAGTATATCAGAAGGACGCAGACTCTTCGGACCCTGTTCTAGAACTTCCCTGCTAGCTCCAGATGTGCTTGTTGAATCTATCGGGACGAGCGTATTGGATCCCAAACTTCTCCAAATGGCTTTCAGACTTGTCTTTGACATGGCATCAGTTGTCTGCATGAGCATTGTAGTAATGTGAAATTTTGAAATGTCTGCAAAGACGTAAAAATAGTTTGACCCCAGTGGAAACTGTACAGTGAGCACATGCAACACTGTACTCCTTCTCTTTCTTGCCTAAGGCTTCCAATCCAAATATAATTATTTTTAAGTCATTTTGTCCATTTAGAACAATGGTAAAACCCAGTTTTGCTGTAACATTTTGGATGTACAGTGATGGTCTCACCCATTATATTTCCCTCTGGCAAAGTGGCTAACTGGAGCTAATGTACATTCTTCAACGTGCCTGGGATGGAGTTAGAAAGGTTCTTCAGGTACAAAACAAGCTATGTGTTTAACTTCTTGCAGTGTCCACTCAGAGTGCTGTGACATGTCAGCTGTCTAAAGGTTCCTGTGTCGCGCGAGTCATCCTCTACATGAAACCCAAGAGCATGGACCACACACTACATCCTGTATCTCCTTTAATGACTTCCTCTTCTCACCCCAGAAATAGTTTTATTTTATCCAATGATATGAAAGGGAAAAATTGAAAGATTTCATACTGTAGTAGTCAGTTAAATCGGATGTCTTAGAAAAAACACATGCAAACAGACAAGTAGACAAACATCAGAACTGTAAATTTTGACACAAATACATGCATTCGTTTTTAATTCACAAAACCAGTCCAATTTTCTAAATGAATACAAACATCGCTGTTGTTTTTTAAAATATGTAGCTACCAGCAACATAATGAAAAAAAACATTTAAAAACAACAACAAAAAACACCAAAAAAAGAATCTTCGTATTCAGTGCGTTCAAATGGGTAGATTCAGAGCAAGTGCTGTCTCCTTTAGTGCTGTAGCCCTCTGTGCTGTAGTGGCACACACGCTCATTTGGGCCACAGTTACATAAGGCTGCCAGTTTTACAAAACAAAATACAGGCCTGTGGGAACACAGGTCAGGAAACCTACATGGCTGGTCAACTGGGAAGATGGAGCGATGAGCGATGGCCCGAGAGGGTCAAGGCCAGCATCAGGATCGTTCTCATTTCAGAAATCGGGATTTTTACATTTTGAAACAATTCCTTTGCTTTTACAAAGACAAACCATTGATCTGTTTCAAAACTATATTCTTAAAACGAAAATCATAAAATAGACATGGGTTTAAGTAAGAACAATGGTGCTAAATTACAATAGTGCTTGCCATTAGCCACTAGTTTTTAAAATATAGCCGTAAATTTACATTCTCTACACAAGTACTGTATCTTTCCACACGTGAACAACATTAACACCAAACACAGAAATTAGTTGATTGTCCACACTCAGTCCATCATTTCTGTTTGGCAATGAACAGTTCCATGTCTAAGTGACAGAAAAAACCTGCTGGAAAAGGACAAAAAGTACCAAAATGGAAACATATAAAAGGGAATGAAAGTTGCCATAGATTTTTTTCATTATGTTTAATTTTTGGTTCAAGAATAAGTAGGTGCATCCATTACTCGATTGATTATTTTGTAACATTTCTGTATTCTTTTTTTTTTTTCTTTTTCGTTTGTCTGTTTGTCAGCCAGTGTCCGTGCCCGAGACAATCCAAGCGAGAGTTGGCATTGCACTTGATCGCAGAGCTTTGGGTACAGGGTGGAGGGAGGAGGAGGAGGAGGAGGAGGAGGAAGAGGGGGGGAGGAGAAGGAGAAGGAGGAGGAGGAGGAGCGGGAGGAGGAAGAGGGGGGAGGGGTGATGGAGTCAGTCCTACTGGAACCACCTGAATGCTGCTCCGGTAGGAAGCATCACCTTCTTGGAGAGAGAGAGGGTGAGAGAGAGAGACATACACACAGACAGAGAGAGAGAGGGTGAGAGAGAGAGACAAACACACAGACAGAGAGAGAGAGGGTGAGAGAGAGAGACAGACACACAGACAGAGAGAGAGAGGGGGAGAGAGAAAGAGAGAGAGAGAGATTAGTGGACATAGATTTCAAAGGACACGTGTAATTTCAAATCACCTAAAACACAACCCTTGCCTTGGTATTTAGATCTCCAGTTTGTGACCTAGGCTAGGGAGTGGATGGATGCTTAGAGGCAATACTGTCGCATGCACATAGAACATTCTCCACAAATGCATGTGGACACATACATACACAACAACACCACCCTTCCGCGACATCCTCCCCTCTTCTCTCCTCCCCTCTTTCTCTCCTCTTTCTCGACTCTCCTCTTTCTCTCCAGCCAAGGTAGGATCAGGGAAATCTCTGCATCCCACAACGCCCTCCCCTCCCCCCCTCCCACACCTCTCCCTTGCTGTCCAAGCCCATCCCCCCCGTCCGCCCCCCCCCACTCCCTCCCCCTTCCCCCCCCCCCCCCCCCCCCCCCCCCCCCCCAGCCACAGGCCATGGCCCTGGCTGGCTCCACACGAAACCCGATATGGCGCATTTATTATTTAGTCACCACGCAGTCACGTCCCTCTCCCGGTCGACCACAGAGGGCTCTCAGTGGTGACACCGCTCTCCCTCTTCCCCTGCTCTCTCTCTGTGTCTCTCTCTCTGTCTCTAGCTCTCTCTCTCCCTGTCTCTCCTTCTCTCTCTCTGTCTCTCTCCCAGGGTGGTATCTCTCTCCGGTTCTGATTGCTCCGACCAGGGGAGGCACACATGCAGACAGACGCGGGCCGGCCAGCCGGCCGGGCCGTCGACCCTCGCGGTCTCGGTTACCGTCGTCAGACAAGAGGACCACCAGGGCTGGGCCTCTGGAGCCGCAGCAAGGCGGAAAAAACACAACCTGACTGCGACAGAGTGATTTTTTTCCTTTTTTTTTCGGGGGACGTTCACCGGCGCCGGTCGGAGCCTGGCAGGAGCCGCTCGACTGACACCTCCACACCCACACGCTCCCTCGTACAGGCTCTCGCACTTACCAACGTGTATTCTCCGCGCCTCCACACACACGCACGCGGATGGGTTAAGCAACACAGTGTTGCCGCTCTTCAACTACTCCCACCATACACAGAGCACACGAGCTCACACTGATGAGTACGAAAGTGGAAAGAAATATTAAATAGCGAAAAATTCCAATTGAATTCAATTAGCAAAGGAAAAATGTGCTGAAAATGTACTGCATTTACGAGCAGACTTAATAACATTGACTTTTATGACAGACGGGTTTGGATATGCAAACGTCTATTCATTCAATGAACAAGAACAAAATACAATGCCCCCCAAAATTGAAAATGGCCTTAACACGCTCACCGTAACTGAGATGACTACTTAAGGAACACAACAACATCCCAGCAACAGCCTACAGACGTCAGCTTGCCACGGCCAGAACGCCTGATGAAGAGCACGGAAAAATGTAGAGGTCAAGGAAGGTCAAGGGCTAAATGCATCCCACCGGTCACCTTTCAACTCTGTCACTCAGAAAAAACAAAGAAGAAAAAAAAGGTCCACAACTACCCCTCTCTCTCACAAGGAATTGACCTATGGCTTTTCCAATGGCACCTGATCCAACCATCGTGACCTGTAGTCTGCCTGTGTACTCTCCTGGCTGGTTTAAAGTAGAAGGAGTTTCTCCAAGGGCATCCCCACTCATTTCAACTGTCCGTTTCCATGCCCTCGATCCTAATCTCCTTATTGATTTCACTGTGAATGTGTTACTGTGCTGTGAGGTCGGCCACACCTACACACCAAATTCGCAAAGACAGATTATACCTACACACCAAATTCACCAACCCAACCCAACCCCAAGCCACACCATACCTACACATCAAATTGCCAGCGAGCAACTCGGATCAAACTTTCTGAAACGTTCCGTATCTACTTTGTCTCGTTTAGATCTGGCAGATTGACGTGTGCAGAAAGAATACTGTGGTCAAAGCCAAGGGTTAGCCTAAATTCTCCCCATCAATCATGCCCTCCAGGACAGGCCCCGGTCACAGGAGCCCTCTCACCGTGACCTCAACACCCTGAACCTCAGACAGATTTAGAGGCTGATGTCACCCCCCCCCACCTCCCCCCCTCTCGTAGGTAGGGGACTTGATACTTTTTCTGCTGCTGTGTGTGTGCGTGCATTGCAGTGTTTCCCTGCCTGTTCGCCCCTCAGTTGGTGTGTTAGTAGTCCTGTCTGTCTTTCTGCCTGAACAGACTGGCTGTTGTTCGGTC
Organism: Osmerus mordax; assembly: GCF_038355195.1. Classification (NCBI taxonomy): domain Eukaryota; kingdom Metazoa; phylum Chordata; class Actinopteri; order Osmeriformes; family Osmeridae; genus Osmerus; species Osmerus mordax. The sequence continues at coordinate 5,574,117 of NC_090074.1, read as the reverse complement.
TGCCTGCCTGTCTGTCCGTCTGCGTGTCTATCTGTCTGTCCGACTGACTGCCTGTTTGCCTGTCTGTCTGCATACCTGTCTGTCTGTCTACCCCCTCCGACTTGTTGCCTCAATCTGCCTGGCAGCTTGCCGACCATTCTGCATGTCTCAATGTCAGACTGCATGCCTGCGTGTCTCTATGTCTGTCTGCCGTCCAATGCAGTCCGGAGTATGGTATCCAGGGCTGGGAGCAGAGGAAAGGCACAGAAGGGTGGGGGGGGGGGGGGGGTTAGGCACACCAGTCATGGAATACTCCATGTTTACACATTTTCAGCTGGTCACATGACCATTGTTTCAGAAGTTGAATACAGAGAAGATCTGTACTGTAATATCAGCCCGCCAGAGCACAACAATAAGGACATGCAGCTATTTCTAAACACAAACAACGACAGAGAGTGGACCTTCCACAAGCACTCGGACTGATAAATCTGTTCTGCGCAACAAAAACAAACCCTTGGGCCCTGACTCCCCGTCGCAAAAAAAACAACAAACTGAAGCGGACAGCGCAAATACCCACATCCACGCGGAGACTCCCGCTAATTCATACATCGTAACACGCAGTTTTCACCACGTTGGAAAACTCACGGACTCTTCCGGAGAGGGCCGGAGCACGCCACGCCAGGGAGCCCACTGTGGAACACACGTTTATGCGTCAGAAAATGGACTGGCTACTCCACAAGCTCCATTTATTTCTGTTCAAACGTAGCCATTCCCAAAATAAACCCAGACATCTCCAGCCATCGAGGTGCGAGGTGGCAAAGGCCTCGGAAGACCGCAGAACCGCCCCCACGCTCTGCGTTTTTTTTTTTTTACTGCCTTCTTGGAGCTGCCAGGAGGGTTTTAATGGAAAACCTTCAACACCCTCACGGCGCTGGGCCACTGCGTTTTCAGATTGGGACACATGGACAGGCACGTACACACACACACACACACAGACAAAACCAAATACTCACACTAACACATACTGTGCATACGACACAAATGCCAGACACACACAAACACACATATAATATGCATACATATTATTATTTTTTACTCATTACTAGTTTGTATTAACAAAAAAAAAAACACACAGAAACCGACTGTTGATCAAGGTCCAAACTTCAACTGAGGACATCACAGAAAAAAACACAACACTCAACAGATGCTGTCATCCAAAGCCACTTTCTACAGGTAATTTGTCTTGAGTAAGTCTGTCACAATTCTCGCTCTTAAACATATTTATTTTTTATTTTTTCTCTTATACACAGTCACTAGTGCACAGTGCCCATGATGCAGTTTGTGAACACACACAGATTCTTGCTAAGTGTTTCCTGTTCAACAATCTTACCTCCACAAACATCTAGACATTTGGTTCAGTACAGAAGTCATTACATGCATAATGTTTGAGCCACTTGTCATAATTGTTAGCCTAATTCACCATACTGTGCTGCATGTACAGTTCTGCCTAAGGGGTGCTTGCTATGTTTACATTAACCTCAGTTCATGTAATGTAAGTTTTTTTGTTTGTGCTGTGCAGTGCTGTAAAATAGACTTGTATTTTTTGTACAAAGCAATGGAAATCAAATCCCTGTTGTCTAAACCATAGTGAGTTGTTTGTGTGGTATACACAGCCACAATTGCAGGCTAATAACCTTCCGGACTTTGCCCAACTCACTTCCGCTCATTTGATTCGGAGGGTGTGGAGACCACTCGTCTGTTGTCATTTTCGCAATCTTCAAAGATTGATAGGACTATTTCATTTTCACGAATTATACCAACGTATAATTGCTCATCAGAGCAATTATACAGCTACAGCATGTCAAGTTCGCACAGGGTCGCATGTAACTTTTTTTGGATGACAGGTTAGCGAGCAAAATGACTATTCACTCGTCGTGTTCACAGCAGCCTTTTCTACCGTAATTTGGGACCTGAGACCAAGGAGGATTCTGATTGGGTTCGCAATCTCCGTGGTTACGTCCCTTGGTGCCACGCGGTCACATTTATAAGCCTATCTATTTGTCTCAAATATGAAAATGAATCCAAACAACTCGCTCACACATCCTTGGGTTCTGAGATGGATACCTGCAAAAGCATTACTTTGCTCAGTGCCTGGTTCTCAAGCTGATAATTCCACCAAAACTAGAACACACACACACAGAGTAACACAGAGATTCCTTGCATCATAGTAAAGATGCATGTAGAGGTAAAACTGGACAACGGTAAAAACCATTGGGAAAATGTAAGTGGTGAAATGGTTGGACGAACCCACATGTACAATAACAGTCCACACCATGTTTACCGCCATGGTACACACACACACACACACACACACACACACACACACACACAGAACACACATTCTAACAACCATGGCTTACGGGTATCCGCCACCACGTTAAGTGATCCACATCCATTAGCAACCCAGTTAGATTGCCAGCTTGGTCCATGTGAGATCTGACACTCTGACCTGTTTCCACTTGGGTTGCCAGTCTGTCTGCCTGTCTGACTACCTGCTTTCCTGCCTGCCTGCCTGCCTGCCTGCCTGCCTGCCTGCCTGCCTGCCTGCCTGCCTGTCAGTCTGTCTGTCTGTCTGTCTGTCTGTCTGTCTGTCTGTCTGTCTGTCTGTCTGTCTGACTATCTATCTATCTATCTATCTGTCTGTCTGTCTGTCTGTCTGTCTGTCTGTCTGTCTGTCTGACTATCTGTCTGTCTGTCTGTCTGTCTGTCTGTCTGCCTGTCTGTAGTTCCCAGCAGGTGTAGCACGGCTGTCCAGTCTTGATGGTCTGGCTGCTGGGTCCAGGTGCTGACCACAGGTGGACCTGGTTATCATGGCTCAACAACTAACATCAGAGGCCAGGACGGTCTCAATAGGCGATGGGTTTAATCATTGGGTGTGCTCAAGCCTTCGGCGAGAGCACAACCTTTGTTCTCTCACATATATATTATTATTATTATTCTTTTTGCCCCCCTAAAACTCAGTCAATATTTGGCCTACATAGACAAAGTAGGTGTCAAAAGTTTCGTCTTGGTAGCGATTGAGTTGCTTCTATTGGAATTTACGTTCCGTTGCATGGTTTAGGCTGAAGTTAAGTTTTTGTGGCGAAAAGTTAAGCTAACGGTGGCTAATTTGCTAGCCACAGTCACTGACGTTACTAACGTCACTACGTCACTAACGTCACGAAAACACGCGTGACTACCTTTGGCAGAACATTCGTTTCGCATCTGTTAACTTGGGGGATAGCTAGGCTAACTATAGCTTTACTGCAAGGCAGCTGCAGAAACGCCACAAGCAAAGAGGCCAGGGTGATAACTATTTACTCATTTTACTTTGTGATATGACACACAATTGTCATGTGTAATGTACAGTATAAGCTGATATTATTAAGGAAGTACATCTACTTTCGGAAACAGTAGTCTACTATTTCACTGAAGTATTAGCATCATGACATTAGCCTGTGTTGCCCGGGCAACACATACTATAGTGGTCTATGATGTATCTGTTTTCAATCGTTAAAATAAACATTCCTCACATATACATTTTCGTTGTAGGATTTATTCTGACATTAGTAAACAATTTGTTGGTGAAATTACCATTACCTGTGGTTTCAAACCAGTGTAGCTCACTGCAACGCTGTAGCTTACGCGAAACACACTACAAAAACATCTACAGTACACAGCTGTTTAGGAACTCCCCTTACTTAAATCAAAAGTCTATCTAACTACTAACCTGAACTTCATTGCCACAGCCTAAAGGTTGTCAATCTGTTCATGAAAATAATTAATTTCAGCCTAAACCGTACAACGGAACGTTAAATCCAATTCAACCAACGCAATCGCTACCAAGACGAACACAGCAGTAGTCTACTACTGTACCGTAGTAGTACAATTTACCGGGGCAGCTTCTCTACACAGGGCTATATCGCATTTTGCGTTGTTACTGACAATGATCGCTACCAGTGAGCTTTTTATGAATGAGCGATTTTCCACTAAATAAATGTCAATCTTATTTACGTTTTGGGGGGCATATTTTCAGTTAGCAGATGGGACTGTCTGAATCGCGATTCCATCTTCTACTGCCGGTAACGTCGTAGAATAATCTTCAAAGGGGGTTCTTTATTAATGAATGAATGCAATGAGTAGGCTAAATGCCTTAAAATATCAAGAGAAGGGAAAAACTTTAAAGGACGTTTAAGTCATAGAGATTAGGTCAATTTTTACACCGGAGTCAGATGGCTGAGCGGTGAGGGAGTCGGACTAGTAATCCGAAGGTTGCCAGTTCGATTCCCGGTCATGCCAACTGACGTTGTGTCCTTGGGCAAGGCACTTCACCCTACTTGTCTCAGGGGAATGTCCCTGTACTTACTGTAAGTCGCTCTGGATAAGAGCGTCTGCTAAATGACTACATGTAAATGTACACCGGTCTGCCAAATTTATTCGTTTTGATTCAACGATGAGGCTGCCTCTTGCAGGGGAAATGAGAAGATATCTATTTCATTCTACACTTCACTCGTATTTTCAGTTGTAAATGAGCAGCAAAAAAATGCTTTTAAATCTATGTAATCTTTATGAATAATAAGTATGCATTTTTATATAAAATATAGAGAAATATCAGTTGTAAAAATGTCATCCAAAAACGGACCCCTGTGCAACTGACGCAAGCAAGCACACCCTACAATTTCCCCAGAAATTGTACCCTCTCTAGTTCACAATGCTCTCACATTCACAGATACAAAATGAAAAGTCCAGCACGCATGTCTGCTCCATCAGAGGTGTCTTAATTGCAGTTTGGATATTAAACTGTATTGATTACTAATAATCAGATGTTTGGCCTAGTAGTGGGAAGATGTCCCACTCGGATCTCAACACTTCTACTTAGCTTCTTTCATCTCATGCTAATTTCCTTAAGCGCTGCTTTATGGACAATTCATTTCCATGCAAAGAACAGAAACAGAACAACAGTGGGTCAAAAGGAAGCGGGGACATTTTCCACCGGCACACTGAGAGTCGAGAAGTCTCTCGCCTGATAGCGAAAACAGCAAGTCCCACCGATTGATTCATTCAGACCTTTTTTTGGCTGCGAAAATAACAACTCTGGTTAATGTTTGAACAGAATATTTCAATTCATGCCCCTGCTATGTCATGAAATACACAAGAAAGAGAGTTGATACGCATCATTCTTGGTGGTAAAGGCCAAAGTAATGCTACGGAGAGAGAAAGAAAATTGACATATTTAAAAGGATTCGAAAGATAAGGGTTAGAATGAGACACCAATCAGGACTGCTGAAAAAACAAAACAAACAAGGTCAAATTGTTCTTGTGAATACTAAAAAACTATTATACTTTAGGAAATTACTGAAGAAGAAAGCAAAAAGCAAAGGGAATACAAGCTATTACACCTTCTGTGTTAAATAAAACTGTCAACAATAGTTTCACTCAGGTAATAAACAAATCCAAGGAAATGCATCTGGATACCGCACACTGCAGTATATATCAAACACATTTTTATCTACGATAATAAATGAATCATTATTGTAAACATAGATTTTATTACTTAGAAGCCAACTTGTAACCCACAAGACAACAAATGATATTTTAACCTCGTTGAGTGCAATCCGAATGTTTCATACAAGCATGTGCTGGCCACCCATGTCTAATGGAGATCAATGTCTTCTGCTCTTCTAATGGTCAGTGCATTTGCTTGAGTCCTTGTGACAATTGAGAGCCATCTAAATAATCTGTTTCAATCCATCACAACTAAGTGCCCGAGTCCCAAAGAAGTCATGAATGTGTTATGTCATTCCATTTGTTATGGCATGTTTTATCAGCGCTTTATGGTATTGATTTCGTGACAAGCGAGAGAAATGATGTGCCCGGAGAACTGAAACGGTATTCGTCAAGACACGCAAACTCCACCGAGTTCACGGGAGGACAGTACCGGCTGGAGTTGGAGCGCAGAGTCACTGAGGTGACCCCGATGAGATGTTCGCAGGGCCCCGTTTAGCCAAACGGGCATGCCACAGGAGAGGGAGGCGAGCGTCCGAGAGGGGGGAGGGGAGGGGGGAGGGGAGGGGGGGGGGGGGTGTGCATGTGCCACCCTGACACCTGGTGCTCCAGCTGACATCCCCATGGCCAGATGGACCGTGTTAACACACACGTACACACGCATGGACACACGCATGGACACACGGGCCGGGGTACGAAACGCACACATATGCGCGCACACACACGTGCGCAGACACGCAGCCGTCGAGTCCGCAGACGCACGCGTCGGGGACACGCCATACACGACACACGCTGTACACACACTTGGTGCACACACTATATTTACAGTATTGCCCATGCAAACCACCTTGTGGGCCGTGGCTTCAGGAATACTGCCAGAGTTCTATTTTTAAAAGCATCCATTAAACATATCTCAAAATAAATCTCACCCAGACCCTCAGAACCTAACCCAAAATTCACCTTTTAGGCATGCAAAACCACATTTGGACACACACACGGATATCGCATAACTGTCCTAAAAAGGCAATGGCCACCAATTCATACAATCCGGTGATTGGAGGAGGAAGGGAGAGGGGGGGGGGGAGGAGCTTTGCGTGGGGGGGGGGTCTCTCCGGGTGGGCGTGGGCAGGGTGACACTGAGTGCGTGCAGAGGGCAGATTAAAGAGACCCCATGGTGCATGTCTACCCCCCACACACGACCCCCCCCGCGACGCACCACCTGTCATTCCCCAGCTCAAAGCCCAAGTCCCTCCCTGCTTCTCCCTCAAGCCCTCGCACTAGAGCTGCTGGGTGCTCACACTCACAGCCACGAGGAATGAGGCTGGACAGTGTCACACTTTTTGACACTCGCTCACAAGTATACACAAACAAAGCGTCAGGCGTAGTCGTAAAAAGGGAAGTTCCAAATCAAAAAGCTGATTCGAGGTTCGGGGTTACGTTCTGTTGCTAGCCTCAAAAGTCTTGACTTGTAGCTAATGAACGATACATAATTGTGGTTTAGTGGTTTAATCATGTTTCTCTGTTAGATAAAGGTTACCTAGGCAGTTAATTAGCCAATGTCATTTCCATTAAGAAGATACGACTATTGTTTCGCTACTAAGCACAATGTATATCTGTGAACTTTTTGAACGTTTTGTTTCAATTTTTGGTACAACTACACAGTCTTAAAAGGGTCACTGGTGGTGTTTCCAACAAATTCGTTTTTCTAGTTCCTTACTAAACGAAAAAAACTACAAAGGCAAGTTCCTGCTAATCTTGGCACAGACCAACATGGTTTGTTGTTCAAGCGGAACATAGATATTTGCGACCCTGACATTTACCATCCTTTTCTCCTCCAAAACTCCCCGCCACTCCAAAACTCAAACCCAAGCCCTCTTCCCCTCTGAATTTCCCAACCTGCACTGTTTCCTCCAAACTCCCCATATCAGCCCTACCTGCTAACTCCTTTTCCCAACCAACCTTTGACCACCGGATCTCCATTTCCTGGCCCGCTTTGCTGCCTCCTAGCTACTTTCCCCAGCTCTTCCTGCCCCCCCCTCCCCCCTCCCCTGTAGTAAAAACTACAACTCCCATCCCTCCCTGCTCCCTCTTACCTCTAGGGCGGCAGACGGCTTCTTTTTCAGCTCCTCACATTTGCGGAACTTGCAGATCTGGTGGCCCGTTTTGCGGTTCCGGCAGCTGCTGCACTGCTCGCAGTTAATCCGCCGTCGGCAGGGCGGGCACATGCCGCAGCGTTTCCGCTTCTTTTTGCCGGAGCTGATGGCGGACGCCAGCTCGCTCTGTGCTGGGTACTCGGCCAGGCCGGCCATGTGCAGCGCGCTGTCCGCCAGAAACACACCGGCCGGGGTCATGATGAACAGCCCCGGGTTGAAGGGGAAACCGCCTCCCACGCCGTACGGAAAGTCGGCGGGGCCGCCCACGGCGTCCGCCGCCGACGCGCTCTCCAGGTCGCCGGCCCCCGAGCCGGCGTCGCCCCCGCCGCCCAGGCCGACGCCCATCCCCCCCGGCAGCAGCATGTGCTCCATGCCCGCCCGCTTCAAAAGCGCCGCCGCCTGGGCGAAGTGGAGCAGGCCGTTCTGTCCCTCCAGGACCTGCTCCAGGGTCCGGTCCAGCTTGGCCGCCGCCGCCAGAGCCGCCACCGAGACGGCGGGCTGGGGCGGCGGGGGCGGCGGGGGCTTGACCGAGCGACTCTTAGCCTCTACGTGGTGCGCGAGTCCGTTGGCGCTGGCGGGGCACGCCGCCGTGTACTGGGAGAGGGTGCGCGACTTCTTCAGGCTCTTGCTGAGCGGCTCGCTGAGGATGCCGCTGCGGTTGCGGCGCTCGATCACCGGGGAGTCCTCCCGACAGCCGCCCCGCTCCGCGGCCTCGGCTGTCCGGCTCCCGTCCGACCGTCCGCTAGACATGGTCCCGTGGCCTCTGGTCGCCCTCGACGGGCTGGGGAGGGGTCGGACTAGGGGGGTTGGGGCGGGAGGGGGGGAGCCGTGGGGGGCCTCTCAGTCAGATGGGAGCCCAGGTGGGGGTGGGGTGGGGGGGAGGGGGCGGGGGGAGGGGAGGGGTGACGCCTCCACTCAGAGGACCTAGCAGCCGGCCAATCACAGGCAGGCCCCTGGAGCCCTTCTCCTCGCTCTAGGCCTCAGCCCTCGTCCACATCCTCTCTCTGGCAACCTGGCAACTGGCACAGGGGGAAGAGAAGAGAAACGGTTCTTAAAAAACAAGCTCACCGCTGGGTCTAGTCAGAGTGGCAAGTGACAGTCCGCCCCGATGTGACGATGAATAACAATTCCGCTGGTGTAAATAACAGGTAGGGTTGTCAACATTCCCAACATCTGGTGACCACACTGTAACCGCCGGAAGGAGGGCAACAGATACCAATCCTACAACAAGCCCAACTCCTCCACCCCCTAACACACACACACACACAAAAGTATTACTATGCACTCCCAAACACACACACACACACACATAGAAAAAGGCAGGAGAGGACAGAAAAGTTTCAGTGTTGGGTTTCATGTGTGAGTAATGACAGGCTGATACCCTTTCGTTTTAACATAACCAATGTCATATTTCCCACGAGAAAAGGCAAGTGGAGCCTGTCTGTGAGGGCTCTATCCATCAAAGGGATTTGGAACAATAAGTCCTACAGGCTACACACAGACACATTTTAAATCCATTTTCGTCAATTAGCCTTCTGACTATGTATGACCCCTGTTTCTCCGCTACTGACAGAAACTTTGCCAAATCATGCTTAAACATGGATCGGGTTGTGGTTTCGAAGCACCTCGAAGCATTAGGCAACTAAACTGAAGTAAATTGTTGTCAGAGTTAAGATACAGCTCCATTTAGAGATGGAGAATATAAAGCATGTTACATCCAGCACATTAAATCAAGTTGGCAGTTGTAATTACCTCTATGTGAACTGTTAATTGGAACTAATTTATATTAGTGCATTAATTAATGAATTAAGGGACATTGTCAATCCCATAATTGTATCCAAGCAATATATGAATACATACAACTTAAAGTGCTATTTCAAAAACAGCAACATGAAGAACAACATCTGTGTCTTTGCAAATGCAGCACTGAATGTGACAATGTGACATGACTTGAATCAAGCTGCTCGACAAAGAGTTCGCAAAATAGCTTCTTCATATCCTGATATGTTAGGATTCTGTTCAATTATCTGTTGGTGACTGAGACGAATTTGACCTGCGATAAAATCCCAGATGTCGGAAAACCGTCAAAGAAAATATGCACGGAAATTTGGATTTATTAATCTACAACATGCACACCTGTAACATTGTCTCTTACTCTACCTCTCCTACTAGAAGGATCCATATAGAAGGGATCCTAGCATTTCTGTCTTCCCTGATATTCTGTGAATGAATGACCCGACCGAAACCACTTTTCACCTCATCAACTTAGAACACCAATAAGTGCATCTGACAAAAAAACAAACATCGATCCAAAAGCAGGGGGCCACCGTGGAGAGGAAAAAGTCACCCCCGTCTCTCACACTTCACACCTGAAATCTCCCAGAGTCTGTCTGGTAAGAGGGGCCAGCGCACCATTCCACTGACCTGTCCACGTTCACAAACAAGCACGGCACCTCCCACAGAAAGCGTCGAGGAAATGGCCGGGCCAGTCCTTATAAGGCAAACAAAGGGAAGGGGAGGGAGAGAGGATGGGGGGGGAGGTGGTGGTGGCGGTGGTAGGGGGTGGGGGTGGAGGGGGGGGGGGCGGTCTGTGCGCAGTGTGTGGAAATTGGAAGGCCAGAATTAGTGGGAGGTAAAGCTTCAAAGGCAGGCGCGCAGCCCCCGCATTCTCACCAGCTCAGGGGTCCGCGGCGCCAGCGGACCAGAGCCAGCCCCTCCATCTCCCACACTGGCCAACCAGGATGCTCCTCCCCTCCCTCTCTGCTGCCTACAGATGCACCTGCCTCACCCCGCCACACGGTGTGTGTGTTTGTGTGTGCGCGCGCGTGCGTGCGTGCGCGTGGCTCTCTCCCTTCAGTCGAGGTGTGCCTCGACTGACCCCTGGTCTCTCTCTTGGTCTCTCCACCTCCGTTCGAAAACGCTCGATGTGTCTCTCCCGAACGAGCCGGTCTTTCTTATGAACTCTATGCCCTTCCGTGGTCGACGACAGGGCCCCTGGAGCCATGACAACCTGGCTCCCTCCCTCGTATCACTCACTATCTGTCCCTTACCATCTATCGCACGAGTCAATACATGATCCTGCGTGTAGTCAACCCTTCCAGCTACCTTCTCCTGGTCCCTTACGATGTCACTGCTAGGCTTTCCCAGGTAGCCATTTTATACCTCCGGGCTCGTGCGTGGGCCGCTGATGCTGACTTGACAACTGTCTGCTGCTTAATTTCGGAATGGTCGGTTTGTCGAAACGATAACAAACGCAGTCGTGTCAGTGGACAGAAGATGGGTCAATCTGTGGATGCTTTTTAAAAGGACTGGAGAGAAATGGTGAAGATGGATGGATAGATATGGAGGTGGAGATAAAACGATTGCGGGGAGGAAAAGGACTTTGGCCTGTCCAGAGAAAAGAGTAAAGAATTCCGTATATAGTAATATTAGTAGTATTTATCTGTGTATGATAACTCTGAATATTGGACAAATGTATTGTATAATATTAAGTAATAGTAGTAGTAGCCTTTTTGTACTGGCAACAGGACTTTGGGTGGTTTAATTAGTTGCATTAACAATAACAATAACATTTATTTTAACCTCAGTCTTCACTCAAATACAATTTTTGGAGCTAACAGTGTTTAGGTCCATTGTCCTCTCTCTGTAGGTAAGAGAATACCTAAATAAAATCCTTGTCAAGAGGGCATTGTTATAGCAGCGTTGGCAGTGTGGTTGTTTACATTACTCACTTTACTTTGAAAAGCAGCCCAATCTATATACTTTTCTCAGTACATCTTATCCATCACACCTGCACTCCAACAGTTCAATAACACGTGACATCTGACCCGCACAGCCATACATATAAATAGATTACGTCATCAAAGGACAGACTCCAGACATTCTGTTTGGATATCCGCATTGGATGTAATTGGCCCATTTCATCCGGGAACAACCCCCTGCATGTCGGTCACATGCAATATGCCATTGAACAAATATGAAAACACTCCTTATTTAAAGCTCTAATAATCTTAGGTTAATCAAAATATATATTTCAGCCTTATCTATAAGGCTTTTTCAGGCTAATGTGTTTTTTTTTTTTTCACGGACGTTATACACAAAAGCCTTTTAGCTTGTTAATTTCCTGGATACAGTATAAATTCAAAAAATTTACAATATGACAGTCGTCCTGTTTGGTAGTGAAACTTAAAAAATGTAAGTTTTGGGGGCCGAATAGGCGTTTTTGCTTTGGTCATGTGAAATAAATCTTTAGTTCACTCTCAGGTGTCCTGTCCTTTGTTTAGTAAGATAATATTTCATACCCTAAGATCAAATGCTCAAATGGGTTGTGTGCAAACTAATCACGCTTCGTATTAGTTCAAGTAGGCTAGCATGAACGTTACGCTTCCCCCCAGACGCGCGGTCACGCAGAAACTCACCTTCCTTCCTGCACGCTCTTGCCCGCTCTCACATCCACCTCTCCCCGATTTCTATAGCGCGCACACACTCGCACATCTTTCTCTTACTCTTTCTCTATCTGTCCCTCACACACACGCGTGCGCGCGAGCAGATCCCATTCGTGGACGAGAATCAGCTGAAGTTTATAATGATAAATACATCGAACCATAACAATATCCCATAATAACCTGCGCTAGCCTATCTCTCTTCGCACTCTCTAAAAAGTTCCAACAGACAAAGCAGTGTTTGAAATTATTACTAAACATCATGCAGCCCCGCGCCTCTACCGGTGGCGGATTGCGGCAGAACGGAGGGGTCGCCGTAAATCCCGGTTTGCAGCGTTAAAACCTCGGGGACATCGCGCTCAGGGGGCTGATCGTCGCATGCGGAACAATGAGCAGCACTCGCAGTCATATACGTAGCCTGTATGTAGCTTATTAAACTAAAATCACTAAATAAGACAACTGTCCTCGTAAAAAATAGACCCCTGTATCGTAAACAAACCCCATGGGCTTTTGTGGCCAATTCAAATTATTGTGAAAGAAGACTTGCACTGAAAAATCATTCATTTTGACAAAACTGCCCAAAAAGTTATGTTTCAATGAGGCACTAAATGAGCTTATGAAAAACCTCATCCCCACCTGTCATCAAAACCATAGTAAACAGCATCAGTATCGAATGCAAAGTGATCATTTCACTCGCAAATATTTATATCGAGCGTCAACTTAGGAGCGCACGTCATTAACAGATGGTCGACACTTACACTTTTCTATGCGTGTTTGAATGAAGCAATCTTATTCCACAATTTCCATTAACGTCCACCGCATCGACAAATTATCCACTGAAAATTAAAACGGTGATTGAATGTCGGATCAGAAAGACCACCGTGGCGTCTAACACGCCAAGCCGAAATGCTTGCTTGATTCAACATGCGTCCGAGATCTACGAATCCGAATTTATTTTTACATTAAAGCGGCACAAAAATACCTTTTGTCTAGACTCAATGATCTGAAACCACGGTCTCTGCGGTGCCAACGTATGGTCTGCAGCCGCACATTTGAGGGTATGGGAAAGAATCATTCTCTCGTTCTCAGACAACTTGATCGTTAGGGAGATGACATCCCAACTTTCAGCAGACTTCAACAAAGTATGATCTCCCCCCCCCCCCCCCCCCTCCCTTCGATGTATCTGCATATTTGCAAACACGGGCCCTTTTTTATTCGCACCTACCAAAGCAGATCCGAGCGGAGGGGAGGGCTCCCACTGTCCAAGCGGTCCGTCTCCAAGCCTACCGTAGAGATTGATGTCAAAAAGAAAAGAGAAAATCCTTACTCTAAAAGAACTAAATCTATATAGTCCTGTCCTGCAATGAACAAGGCCAACACAGAATAATACATTATTGTATAACGTACTTTCTCGGAAGCTGAGCGTGTGGGCTCTCCAACCTTTCGATTCTCGCAATCCCACCTCTACATCCCCGCTCGCAGAGAAGAACATGCAAACACATTTCATAGATTTTTGGAGCTTCGCGGAAAAACCGAACTGGACTTTCGGCGGCGTAGAGACGGAAAAAAAATCGCAGAGACTATTTATAATGCGGACGCAAATATCGCTGATCGACGCTTTTAAATGGTGCACATAGAATGCGTAGTGGAAGGATGTAGAACACGTCGGTTATAAAAGCGAACTGATTAGTCTGTCTTGAGATGATATTTACAGTGTGCCTCCATCAATGCTGTCTGTGGCCAAACACTATGATTTCCCCCTCTCTCTCTCTCTCTCTCTCTCTCTCTCTCTCTCTCTCTCTCTCTCTATGAACACAAGTTGATATTTCGTCATACCTCTTTAAGACTAAACTTTCCTTTAACACATTCATGCTTACAAAGAACTTGAACTTTGTGGACCAACAACTTATACTGTGAGATATCCACAGGCTAATAAGATAGGCGTAATAAGAAGTATTTTGAATATTCCCCAAAAATACACTAGTGATTTGTTTTGATGTATGTATGAGTCTTGACAAATCCATAGTAGGCTATTGTTTATCATATTTAGACCACATTGTCTCATAATGGAAACAGACTATTCTACAGTGTCGATTACAGGCCTTCAACACATTCATTAGGTAACTTGGTCTGATTTAATATTTAATTATCCCGATTTTAAAACATAGCCTGATCATGCTCATGTTGAGTGTAACAGCCTGTTTCCTTTACGACTAATATTGATGTGGCCTGCGCTGTACGTAATTTGCCATTGTGTTATGTTGTTTACACTCGTCGTTGCGGTTTGCCTGTACGCACAGGAGTGGCCAAGCGGAGCTCAGACGCGGTGCTTGATGCCCGTGACCGGTGCGCCGCGCTCGCTCCTCTTTCGTGCTTTAGCCCAAGAGTCCACTCCACCTCTTTCGAATGTCCTGTCTGCTGGCAGGCGGCCAACCGAAGTGTGTGGAAATGACACCGCCAGGGCGGCAGAGATTTTCCTTCATTTCTCTCCTTCCCGATCGCAGACGGGCTGACATTGGCTAGAAAGTGGAGCAGCTCGTCAGGGACAATCAATGCGAATCGATCGAGCCGTGCGGTTGAGGCTCCGAGCTGGAAAATAACGCGGCAGCTCGGTAGAGGGAGGGGAGGGGGTGTTCAACACCAGTATCCAGCCAACCAACCTCAGTCTAGCACACTAAACATTCTCTCACCATCTCAGAAAAACATTAAATAAATAGTGAACCTTTTATGTCACCAAACGCGGATTCGCGCACCATTAGGCTATACAAGTTAACTTATTGTAGGATGGGAGCTACATACGTCAAAATTGCTCTCTATTTGCTTAACAAATATTTAAGCTTCTTGAATTGAATGGACAAATAAAGTAAAGATTCTAAATCAACATTGTGTGCGCCAATCATCAACCATTTTTAGTTTGTTTTAAGTTGATATGAACCTTGTGAAGATGTATTTATTCAAGTTCAAGTTATTGAAGTTATGTGTACAAGCAAAATTGTAAATGGTAGGCTAGATAGTGTCGGATACTAGGCCATAATAACCTATTTGCGTGGTTAAAAGACTTAAGTTTAAATGGATTTGTCAATCTCCAGAATCAGGCTACAAATTAGACCACTTGCAATAGCCATGTCGGCCTACAAACCAAGGCTATAGGCTATAACATGGATCTAACAGATACTCCAGTTGCTACCTGACATATAGTCCAGTTGATACCTTTTGCCAAATATGGTTTAGAAATCGAAAGAAAAAGTAAATGGAGATGTTGTATAGCTTATGTTAGATGATCCTAAAGACTAGTGTCTGAAAGCAAGGATTTTCCTCCAAGGTAAGCGCATAATGGTCGCATCCAGTTGCTCACGATGCACTGGCGTGAATAAATTGGACACGCATTGCTTTGCAGTCCCTGGAGTGTCTACCACGGCCCTGGCAACTCGCCTGGTTTCACCGTATCTCGTAATATGCAGACGTCAATCCCCTATAGTTTCCTCCTTGCGCCTCCGCAAGCTACAGACGTGAATGACCACCGTCGGCCTCTACCCACTCCAAACCACTAAACGCTATGTTGGTGCTGAAGCTTTGCAGTGGCCCCATTTTGCCGCTACAACAAATATGTTTAGGCTACCAACACATTATTAGCCTTCTTACATCTTGACCTGCTTTTACCGCAGACCCGAGTCCTTCATTTTGATTTGGCGTTCCAGTGACATGGATGGCATGGTTTTAGTTTTACAATGCCCAGACTGACCACATTCTTTCAGTCCGCTCTCCTAGACCGCATTCCTACTTTTGACCCTGAGAAGTCAAACTCTCCCTCTCGTTCCCAGCTCTCCCCTCACCCTCCACACACCATACACGCACACACGCACGTACACACAGGAGACAGGCACGATTTATATGAAAGTCTATGGGCATCAGTTTCTTAAAAAAAAAAAAAAAGGGTGGGAGTTGAGACAGAGAGAGTGAGAGAAAGAAACAGACCGAGGGAGAGAGAGAAAAGAGAGAGGGGCCACGGGTAGGAGGGGAGCAGCAAGCTGTGACACAGGAGACGTTCTGGTGGGCGCTCTGAGCCCCGGGGCTGCAGCCACACTCGGCTCTTTGTTGTTTTCTCTCTGTGCGAAGCGAGGCAGAGTACTTTCCTGAGCCGGGCGGGAGGATTAGTGTTACACAGCCTCCTTCTCCAGCTGCACACATGACCAGCGCCACAGGAGAGCCCCTAAAGACAACCCAGAAGAGAAGGATTGGGAGGGGGGGGGGGGGGGGGGGGGGGGGGAGAGAGCGTTGTGGGAGGGAGTAGCTGGAGAGACAGAGATGAACGTCCGGTTTTCTCAGACACTGAGGAATGTTGCAAGCCACGCAAGCTCTCAAAACAAACAGCGCGGCTCGCCTTTCTCACTCCCCCACCTCTTCACCTCTCCTCCCCTGACTTTAACCCAACCTCACAGGCCACATCCCGACCTCTAACCCTAATCCTGCCTCATTGTGTTCCAGCCCCTAACCTCTCCCCCTGGAACCCTAACCTCGCTTTTCCCTTACTCATCTCTCCTCTAATGCTAATCTCAGTTCACCTTTTCATTTCTCGTCTAACCCTAAACTCAATGTGTGTGTGTGGGGGGGGGGGGGGGGGATCCGACCCTAACCCAAACTAACCTAAATCAAAACTCTGACACTTTCTGTATTCCTCACCTGTCTAACCATAACCTCACTCTACCTCCTCTAACCCCAACCTCACTGTGTACCTTGTCCTTCTCCAAACCTAACCTCACTGTATCTCGCCTCTCTTTAACTAACCCAAATTCATCTCCAAACCACGTGGTTTAATGTGAGAATCCCATGTTACACGATACATGTGGTTGTTTTTGTTTTTTCCTCTCCATTTCTAGCAGACACTACACACCTCCATGGTCTACTCTTTCATCAAGGACCGCATGGCCTGGTTTCAGGAGGAATATTTGGCCCTTTCTCAAGCATCTCTATCTTGTAGCTCTGGACAATGGGTAGGTTCTCTCTACTCACTAACACGCAACTGTCGGTAGCCCGCCCGAGCCCGTCATTGCTACATGAATGTAGATAAATGAATAGCATAGACGTAGATGTATAAAAATTGTGGGTTATCAACTATTTCACTCCCACGTCTTTACAAAAAGAAAAACAAGTAAGTCGATCAACTCAGGGTGGCGTTTGGATGAAATATTTATCTTTGCAGGAACTTGGGGAAAACCCAGCCTGGTAAAACTAAAACCAGTGACAGGCCGCCATCTAGTGGCAGTCACTCTTAAATTATTTTCTTTGACAAAAGAAAAATAATTGCAGTGAAAACAATTTGTAAAACAGTTGAATGGTAATCAAGGTAATACAGTTATCTGTTCTACTCTCTGTGTTATTCTGAACACTATTCCACTCCAAGAAACATCCTAAATGACTGGATCATGTAGAGTATTCTAAATACCTGTTGACATGTGAAAAATGCATGTTGCCCATTTCAACAGGTGCTTTACGAGTAGTTCTTTCGGCAAAAGGTCCCCAAGAATTGAATATGTCGAGTACCTAGAGATTTACCCCAAATAGTAGTCACTCTGCCACAAAACGCAAAATACTATTGGACAGAATGCATTGAAATCCAAACCCTATTGTTGGTCGTGTTTGAACATTTCTGGGGGAATAACAGCCAAATACTTTCGAACAAATACATGTTTTATCAAATGGAAAA
Source organism: Osmerus mordax (assembly GCF_038355195.1). Lineage (NCBI taxonomy): Eukaryota > Metazoa > Chordata > Actinopteri > Osmeriformes > Osmeridae > Osmerus > Osmerus mordax. Next base: position 5,556,295 of record NC_090074.1, on the reverse strand, counting down.
AAGCACAGAAAATCCCAAGTTTAATAATCATGTTTATTACACAGTTTAATCAACACACAAGCTCCATGAGCTCTCAGGTAATTAAATATACAGAAGGTTTTTTCTGTCTGAAACCGTTTCAGTCCAGAGATCTGAGAGATTGCGATAATGGGTCATTGGAGCTTCAAAGTCAACAATGGCAGCTCAAATATACAAAGTGTGATTTCAGAATAATGAGAGTTCACTTTCTTTGAAATAAAAATACCTGAACACCACACCAGATCATATAGGTCTCCTTAAACTTTGTCCTCTTGAATGGTTAAACAGTTAAAATATTATTGTATTCATCTGGTGTTCTACTGGCATGAAGCATATTATTTAGCTCCTTATTTTTTCATTTTTTTTTGCATGCAACATTCTTTCCTATTGTTTACCAGAGTCAAATCTTTACCTTTCAGGACGATGATTTGGAAACGCATGAGAAAAGAAGTTCGTAAAAATGTGATAAAGCTGGATAGTATTGTTTCGTCACAAATTCTGTATAACCCCAACGTGACAATACATTTTAACTGGATCAAAACACACTTCTGGCTGACCGCAAAGGGGGGACAGACATGTCCCAACGCCCCAGCACCTGCGTCACACGTGCGTATTCTGACGGGCTGTGTGGGGCCGTTTCGACGCGATCCCTGTGCACGAGTGCGTTGGACTCACTTTCCAAAATGGCCACAGGCAAGTCTTACCTTGCCAGAATACAGACACAAAACTTGTGAAAAGCTCAACTGGCCAACGAACGAGCACATCCTGCTACGCTCTGCCCTCTGCAGACAGGCCCGTAAAAATACGCAACGGTGTGAACCTGGTGAAAAACCAAAACCCAAAACCTTTCACTGACTGTGAAAACAAGAAGAAAACAAAAAAAGATCGCAATGGTTCTTTTTTCTGTACAAATGTCAACATCACATGCCATCTGACCAACTAATGTGGAGGGGAAAAAAAAACACACCTGGATGTCAAATTCAGATACTTTCGTCAAAAGACATCCATCTCATTACTCTGCTGTGGCCCCTTGTACACTGCGGAAAGCTCCCTGGGTTCTTATAAGCTACTATCGAGATGACGGTGATTAAAAGAGTGGTGGTGGGGGGGGGGGGGGGGCGAGGCTGGTCCTGGACATCCCCTTACCATGCGGAGAACGTGTCCAAGAGCTTTCCAGAACCATAGTGTGAGACTGAAGGCGTTTTATCATAATAGACTGGGACAGGAGAAGAAAAAAATAATAATAACAAAAATTGTATTGTTCCAAGTCCCACCTCTTCACTGTCCCTATCTAAATCATCTCACAGGACAACACAGATGGGGGAGAAAAAAAAACGAGAAACAAGACACGGACATAAAATCCGCCAATGTCTGAAAAGCAACCCCTACGTTGGTACAAAAGAAAATGAATGTTTTTTGTTGTTTGCTAGTTTGTTTTTTTTACATTATGAGTGTTCCTAAATGTGTGTGTGTTGGAGGGGGGGGGGGCTTTGTGGCAGACACAGACAGCAGGAATGGGCCAGGTATACGACTTGCAGTCTGAAATATGTACAAAATGGCAGCTGGACAGGTTCGGAGGGGGGTGAGAGGTCAAGTGCGTGGGAACAGAGAGGGCGTGGCTCGAAGAAATCATTCCTATGGAAACCGACACGAAACCCCGACAGACTTTTCTTCTTTTACGTTGAAATCTCCCGAGCCTTTCAATATAAAGGCGGATTCTCCCTCGCTCTGGCATGAGGACTACATTGCATATTTCTGTGTCCATTCCCGAGCTATTTTGTTGTACCTGCGAGGACAGGAAATACAGTATTACTAATTTTGTGAGATACACAAACCAGAATACAGGTCTGTCCTGCTTTTCACAATTTCACACACGACTGCACTCACAAACGGTCAACTGCCATTGGGGGCTTGTAGTCATATTTTAAGAACTATGACTTCTGGACACTTGCCTTCAAAGAGTCTGTAAAAAGCTGTGCACATCAGTAAAGGTAGCAAACCACGTTGATGTTGTGAGGTTGTGTTCATGTTTTCTTTATGTGTTAGCGGTTAATAATACACTTGTGTTATTTCCTTGACTCTCCCATCACCGACTGGGTCAGGTATACGCAGATTATAACCTAATTGAATGCAGGAGCACATAAGCTTCCCAGTTGCATACACTGTGTGTCACACGGCCATATATACGCCATAAATGGAGATAGGATAGCCTGCGGCCATTAGGTCTTGACATATCACGTGAATGGGATCGGAACCTACTTTGGTCTGTCTGTCTTGTAGATGCGGGCGATCTCGGGCACGAGCGGGTCATCTGGGTTCGGGTCACACAGCAGGGAGCAGATGGATAGGAGGACTGTAACGGAAGGAACAACTGTAGACTCTACACAGCTCGGCAACGTACGCTAGTCAATACAGGGCAGGGATACAAATCACATTACTCTCTCAGAGGGGGGACGGGGGGAAGGGACATTGGAGACATTTTGGATCCCAATAATACAAACGTTCAACCAGGGGAACTAGCTGGGGTGTTGTGCCTCAAGGGTGGAGAAGCAAGCTGGTATTAGCAAGGTTGCCAGTTTGAGGCCCAAAGCCTCAGGAGGAACTCGTGGTGGTGTAACTGGAGGATTACTGGCCACCATCACAAACGCACGTCTGTGTGTTCGATGCATTTTGAAAAATCAAAACAAACAAAAAAGGGGGCAGATTCTAAACCTGGGATTGCGGACATTTAAATAAGTGGTGCATATCAACAAAGACTGTAAACCCAGAGGTGATAAACATTTTTTTATTTTTTATTTTTTTTACTTATGTTCGATTGGCACGATTTAAAAACAGAAGATATCTAACACCAACTCCTCCTCGCGGCCTACCTTTAGAGATGGTGAGGGCTGGTGACCACTGGGACCTCAGGATGTCCAGACAGATGCTGCCGTTGCTGTTGATGTTTGGGTGATAGATTCGTGTGGTGAACGCAACCTTTGCACAGAGACGAGAACAACAGTCAGGCCAGGACGCATCCTCGAGAGTCATGTGATCAGAGTCCTACCCAATCTCATTGGTCCTGACTGCCAACTGGGAAAACGAAAATCATCTACTATGAAACCAACTGGTTGGATTTTGTGTCAGTGTCTTTAAGGCAGAAGGCATTTCTGAGCATGTACCTTTGGTGGTTTGAAAGGGTAATCAGTGGGGAAGTGGATGGTCAAGAAAAAGACTCCACCCTGGTATGGACTGTCATTCTGCCCAAGAAAACAAGGCTTTCAATGCACCACCCAAGTATTTGGAAAAGTTTGCTCCAATAGCTTAATATGGGCTTCAATTACTTAAGCAAGAAGACATACTTACAGGTCCCATTATTGTGGCCTGCCAGTGAAACACTAGTGGTGACACAGGGAAAACAATGTCAATCAATGAATACGAGTCCGATAATATAACTACCCATTTACTGTTGTTTCAAATTTTGGTTTCTTCTAACGATGACAACACATTTATATGCAAAGGGGTTCTTTTGGATTGTAATTCAATGTATGTAGGCCTAATAGAGACTACACAAATGGGATGATATGGTAACCACTAATAGTAATAATAGATCATATAGATAATAGACAAAGTGACTTACTATCATCTCCCACAGGTCCAGCAGAGCACTGAGCAGGTGGATCACGAGCCAAATCATTTAATTCCTGAAGACGTACACAGATAATGCCGTAAGCAAACTTGTATTCACTTTACAAACTATATAGCTTAGTATCATTATATTACACAGGTTAGCCATGTATCGTTACTACAACTCCCTCAGAAAATGTTCGTTGTAGACGCTAGTTAGTTAGGTAGTAGGCAAGTTAAACTAGATAACAAGGTAACAATGAATTAGCCGAGCAAGAAAGGATTCTGGAGCTTGTTTAAGAGCGACGTTAATTTATGACAGGGATAGCTCTCCGATTATATCATTACTAAACTTACGCCCAGCGACGTTTTTGCTTAATGCTTAACTAGCCACCCTCCTAGCAGACATATTACTCCAGCTTATCTGTTCTAGACTAATATGCGTAAGACTGTGAAGCTAACGTTACTACTGGTAAATAGTTATAGCCATTGTCGTGGGAATTTCGACGAGTTATCTAGCTAGAAAGCGAACGTACCTGGCAGGACTCAAGGGTGCTAGGGCATTCATTAGCTTGTTAGCTAGCAAATAAAACTACCTCCTCCCTTGCTCGCAAGCAAGTTGGCTAGGTAGCCTAACGATACCGTCAACTGCTGGCTAATCATGGCCAGGTTGTGTCGTCGTCGGTAACTGCTAACTAACCAAGACAACATTCGTTAGGTTTGCTGGCTAGTCGGGTTGACATTTGCTAGCTCGATCACATGTTAGCTAGTGCTAGTTCACGGTTCGCCATGAAAGGACGGCTGGGTTTTTCTGGTATTGGCTAAATTTCTGTTATGCGTTAGTTATTTGCTATTAGGTCGGATAAATTATATGTTTGCTACTTAATGATAGCTTGATGACTACTCCGTGCATCATCGGCGGCAAGGCCAACACAGCCGCGATTTATCGGCCAGCTAGCTAGCTAGCTAGTGCTAGTACTTCCTTACCTTGTGAATTCTTTTCAGGGCCATTGTTGTGCTTCTGTCAATGTAGCAACTAACGTTAACGAATATGCGCAACGACGGATACAATCCCTCGACACGAATAGAACCCTGAGTTAGAATGCCCTCACTATGTATATAAGAACGTTTTAAATCGGAGCTAGCTGGATATAATGTAGCTGATGACTGCGTAGCAGCTTGATGTCAGGGCGAAACTGAAATACACCGAGCGTCAAACCGGGTTACTTCCTCTGGCTGCTGCGTTGAAGGGGCACCGCATCACTTCTCGGCAAAGCTGTGATGCAACCAATGAAAAAGCGAGACAGACGAGACAACGTCCGGTATGGCACGTTTGTAGAGGAAATCACGCTGAAAGGAAATCACTGATATCTCTGGTTGGTGTTAAAAAGATTTGAGATGTGTTGCATCATTTGTCGACATTTTAAAACGCTACGTTGGGAGTTTCACTCACCTTTGAAAACAGTGCCCTTAATGCATTTAAAAGATTGTGATTTTCCTCTTACATGACTCATACTTTGGAAAGCATAAACCGATCAGCCATAAAATTATGACTAGCCTGCCTAATCATTTGCAGGTTCCTCTTTTACTGCCAAAACAGGCCTAACATGTCAAGGCATGGACTCCACTACCTCTGAAGGTGTGCTGTGGTATCCGGCACCAAGTCTGTAGCAGCAGATCCTTTTAGTCCTGTAAATTGCGAAGTGGGGCCTCCATGGTTTGGACTTGTTTGTCCAGCACATCCCACACATGTTCGATTGGATTCAAATCTGGGGAATTTGGAGGCCAAGTCGACACCTTGAACTCGTTGTGTGCCTCAAACCATTCCTGAAAAGGGTTTGCTTTGTGGCAGGGCGCATTAACCTGCCGAAAGATGCCACTGCCATCAGGGAATCCCGTTTCCATGAAAGAGTGTAGATGATCTGCAACAATGCTTAGGTAAGTGGTCCAGGTCAAAGGAACATCCACATGAATGGCAAGACTCAAGGTTTCCCAACAGAACGTTGCCCTAAGAATTCTATTGTCTCCGCCAGCTGTGGCCTTCTTCCCATAGTGCATCCTGGTGCCAAGTGTTCCCCAGGTAAGCGACGCACACACACCCGGCCATCCCCATGATGTAAGACAAAACGGGATTCATCAGACCAGGCCACCTTCTTGCATTGCTCCGCGGTCCAGTTCTGATGCTCACGTGCCCATATTACTTCCCTTCCGTCATCATATTTCTCACCATCGATGTGTTGCGGTTCTCGGTTCATCAACCAGGTGGACACTTGGCCTACACATTTGAAACATCACGAATGTCATCATTATTCAAGGCCAGTATCTATTTGCCCAAAGAAGCCTTTCAACAAAAAATATCACCATGTCACAAACCATATCAAAAGAAAATGAAATATATATGCTCAATTAAGAGTTCAGAAATGATAAGTAAATGAAATAAGAATAAAGGGCCATCATAAAGGGGTGCTGTAATAAATAATCTGCTTAAAAACTGGGTGATCAAGGAGCCCATGATTCAACATTCCTAGCACAGCACTGCTTTGAAACTTAAATGTAATTGAAATGATGCTCATGGTATAAAATAGAAAACAAAAATGTGTGCAGCCTTTATTAGTGATTATACGTAATATCTAATTATATTGCAGTCAGTCAATGTCAAATATAAACCTAAAGGACAATTGGGTCACAGCACCATTACCCTGCAATATGACGTTTATGATAAAGTATTGTCGAGGCAGTTTGCTTGTCAGTTTAAACCTTGCATTCATTCATGACCACAAAATAGCTACATTCATATAGGCTAATTATCCGATACGATTATAATGGAATTCACATTTTCCATAACTATAGCTAGCTAGGCTACCCACTCTTATATTTTGCATGATGTTACGCTATTAGTTGACATTTAGCCTATAGGAAATCCGTTAGATTTAGCGCTATTGCCTACAATATATCTGGCCTATACATTGTCCATATATTATTATAATAACATTTACCGAGTGCTAATAAGTTTAAGATGTAGGTCTACTATTTATTTTTCGTTTTGACGTTCACGACGTTGCTTTCGGACCCACAAGCTTCAATTGATGCATTCAGCCCTTATTCCTCACCAAGACAATTGAACAGGCATGCCCACCCCATCCCGTCTCAAGGACAGAATACCAAAACATGGCGCGCGCGTGTAACTGGGAAACCCCGGCTTTGCCTCCACCTGATGGCAGCATCAGGCAGCCCCGTGAAAAATTTGCGTGGGAGTTCCCTTCATCGCCATGTCGGGGTGGTGCAGCGCGCAGTGAGGATCTCCTGAGAAGATTCTCTCTCTCTCTCTCTCTCTCTCTCTCTCTCTCTCTCTCTCTCTCTCTCTCTCTCTCTCTCTCTCTCTCTCTCTCTCTCTCTCTCTCTCTCTCTCTCTCTCTCTCTCTCTCTCTCTCACACTCTCTCTCTCTCTTTTTCTCTCCGCCCCCTCCCATTCCGTGCTCTCCATCCTCCCCCACACGACAGCTTAGCACAGCACAGCAGCATCCACCCATACAGGGTATAGCAGTCATCCCCAGCTCAGGCAGTGATACAGGGACGCATCCAAGTGATGCCACTGCACCAACCGCATCTCGCAACCGCGAAAACACGTCGAGAATAAAGAGTCACTTCTGCAAGAAGGGATACAAACGCGTTTGCCTCGAGACAGTCACTGCCCATGAAGATGTCTAACGTTGACATGGTCTTAAACGCCACCGACCGGGTAGTAAAATGTGAGTTAATCCTATTTGGTTTTATTACAAGGCTGTGGATGTGCGACTAATGTTGAACCTATTGTACCAATTGCGATTGCGAATAAGGCCTATCGGTTGGGTTGTATTGCGTATGTCTTCTCATGTGGATGTTTGTGATGTGGGTTATTAGAAATATATAAATAATTGTATTTTGCAATGATGCTGTGATGTTGATAAACAGTGAAAGGTAGTGTGGTGGTCCAGAATGGGGTATGGGGAAATTCTTTTCTCAGCCATGTTCAAATCTAAGATTTTGCTTCGTGACCGTTTGATTGAATTTCATCTTGGATAGGCAGCAGGCGGTACATAAAGCATAGTTGCCGTGTTGGTCTTTGCGGTTGAAGCAGTGATGCAGCAGGATTTCGTTGGCACCGAGATAGAGGGCGCTTGGTGAATACGTGTATCTTCATAATGGGGGAGGGGGGTGGAAGCGATCTACGTTGGCAATTGATGTGGCAGTTTTGACTGTTGGTGAGTAGGTTTTAAGTCTATATTGGTTGAGTCATTGGTTTTTACTTTCAGTTAAATTTAAGAATGGATACATTCACCAACATTCCTTTGTGGCGTCTGATTAAGATATGACGCATGCTTATACGTTTATTATCTTCAGATTATATGTAGGAGCGGGGCCTATGAACACTATTAAATTGAACAAAATCTATTTCCAATATCGATCGTAACGTTCAACTGTAAAGCCCGTATCAGGTTGTGGCTAAACGCACGCGTAATCATGTCAACCAGTACATTAGACTAAATAGAGCTATAGGGATAAATCGCTGTCTTGGCAGTCGCACATGTTGAATTCTACATTGAACAGCCATTGGTACTTTATAACGAGGTACCCTCAGCCTTTTAAGTGTGTAAGAATATAGTTTTTTCTAGTGCCATTCTTGCTCCGACCTGCTGTTGACACATAACATCAGCGGATTACATTTGTTGGTGAGACTTGTCCCAAAGCATCCTGAGAGTCTTTTGAGTGACACAGAGGTTTAGTCGATCTTTTCAAGCCAAGGCTGTAATATAGCAGCCTAAATATGGCCTAAAATGTGCATTTTGTTCATTACATTCATTAGGAAAGAGTTAACCCAAAATGGCAAAACCAACCATTTTCAATTTGTGGAATGAGGGGGTTCTCTAATCCTTAATGTCACAATCACTTTTTTTTTCTCTCACAATAATTGTTTAATACCGTGTGACTACTCCCATAAATGAGCATTTACTTCCGAGTGACAGGCCAGAGGGACCAGATCAGGTTTGCGACTTTGCGTACACAGATTCAACATAAGAAATGACGAGCAGTGCAACAGGTGAGTGTGCCTATGTTAATCCCTTGACTCGTGTCCGGACAGCACTGGCCGAAACAGAGCTCTCAAGGCGCCATGACAACACACAAACACATTCATGCCTTCCTGCTTATGGCGCCGTGTCATCCCTGCACCGTCTGCGCCGGCACATTCCTGCTGTGTCAGGGCTACCGAGAAACGATTCAGTACTGCGGTGACTTCGTGCCACTATGCCTTGACGAAGAATCCATCAACAGGTCTAGCGGTGAGAAGGAAGACCGGCGGACGGTGCTTATGAGCCCATCTCACGCTTAATGACAGTGGTTCCTTTGTAATCGGGTTACCACAGGTAACGTTCCCTTGTTAGGCCTTTCGCGTCTGAGCCGGGTTTTTCACGGTCGTTATGGAGACATTTACATTTAGTCATTTAGCAGACGCTCTTATCCAGAGCGACTTACAGTAAGTACAGGGACATTCCCCCCGAGGCAAGTAGGGTGAAGTGCCTTGCCCAAGGACACAACGTCAGTTTGCATGACCGGGAATCGAACTGGCAACCTTCGGATTACTAGCCCGATTCCCTCACCACTCAGCCACCTGACTCCCCAGAGACGGGGAAGGATGGCTTGTTCGTTTGAAGAAGGTGAAAGTTGGATGGGAACCGTTGCTGTGCAGTCAACATGAGAGATGGTTCCTCGCGCAGAGTGTACTAAGATTACATTTCAGCGTGGCTTTCCACAATGGATTCAAATGTTGTCGTTGGGACACGCGTCCAATATTCTTGCTTGCCACGACGCCCCTGTTCCTTAGAGTCAATCTGTCATCATGTCATGAAAGTGTTGACAGGGTCGACCTCATCGCCAGAGAAAAGCTCTTCCTGACTGCCAGCAGTGTTCCTAAACCTTTCCCCCCCTATCAATCTTCCAAGGAAGCAGGAATTAAATATAGCTGGACTCTATGTATAATTTAGGAATTGCATTGTGCACAAAGACACATGAATAAATAACCACGCGTCAAATTTCCTGTGAAGTTGCAAGCGGAAATGGAAGTCTTGTCTCCGTTAAACCGATTTCCCCCACAGTCCGCCTCAGCAGTGCCCCCAAAGTGAATCATCCTTATGTCACACTTAGCTTTTCTCTCATGACGTCGACTTGTTAATCAGCCATTTCCGTTGTCGCTCTCCCGACGACTCTAAAACTCGAACGGACTCGGAACGGGACACGGCACTGATTTCAAGGCCCTCTATCGACGTGATCCAGACACGTGAGAAGATGCGTGAGAGGAGGGGTTTCTGGCCCCCCCGGACGGGGCCGCAGAGCTGTTTCTCCCCAGCGCGTGACGGCAAACACAGACCCAGAGGAGGACAGACGCCTGGTTCGGTCCTGCTGGCCATTCCCGCTCCTGCCCCGTGGGTTAGTTGCTGCATCAACCTGTTCAGAGACAGTAATCTGGGGTGGGGGTGGGCGGTTAGGGGGGGGTGATATCGATGTCAGTCATGCTGTCCGGGTTGGATCTCTTTGACTGGAGGGCACGCGAAGGCTTCAGTCCAGGAGATGAGGCCGAGCCTGCCCACTTGGCCTCTTCCTCCTGTCTAGACCTCTCTGGGGAACCCCCCCCCCCCCCTCCCCACCACAGCCAAGCCACAGAGTGTCCTACATTCCTAAGTGTGCTTCTAGGACATTATCTGTGTTAGTGACGGTGGGTGCTCGCTCCATCTCCCCGCCGTTTCCAGCGCATCGAACGCCCTCTTTTTTTTGTTCTTTTTTTTTTGGTCTAGGAGCAGATACCCTCACCAATGTAACTTCTCCTCAGGACAAAACCGTCGTGTGGCCGCAGACCCGTCTGTAAATACCACCGCTGGATTTAGGCAGTCGGTCAGCACACAGGGGCTTCGCCGGGCCGTAATGGGTTCGAGAGAAGCCCCCAAAAAAACGGCATATTAGATTTCCTTCGGAGGAATCGCCCATCCCCTGCGCGGCGCTGAACAGCATTCTCCTCTGGCGCTGTTTGCCGAGCTATAAGCCCTGTGTCAGAGGGTGATCGATGGAGACCTACTTACATCAGCCGTTCACTGTGCTCGGTGTGACACACCCAACAACCACCGGCTGTTTTTAGACTGTGTTTGTGTTTTTCTTTTTGGGGGGGGGGGAGGGGACTACTTTCAGCATGGGATTAATGTTTAGGTTCAGATTTGGGACGCTGGGATCTTTGGGGTGTTGTGAACTAGATTATGAACCTGCTGAAACAGGACTATTATGGTCTGCTTGCTCCTAATGGAAGATTTCAGTCATGGATACGTGCCATTTTTTTCCACGAGCTGGTTGGTGTGTTTCGCTTGGCCCTGTTGTCTTATGTCCATTGTTTATCATGCATATGCCTGTGTTTGTGTGTGTGTGTGTATATATATATATATATGTTGTAGTGACATCAGTGTCACAGTTGCTCATTGGTGGAGCCCAGCCCCCCGGAGATGTGGGTGTGTGCGTGGGAGTGGGGGGGGGGGGTGGAGGTGGAGGTGGGGGGTAGGATGGTTGTTGATGTTGATGCTGTGATAACCCCTCAGAGAGAGAGAGAGAGAGAAAGAGAGAGAGAGAGAGGGGGCGAGCAGGGCACTGGGTATCTGCATGCATGATATGTACTCACAGGCTTTATTTAGCAGTGTGGGTGAATTATTTAAGCATGGGTTTGCAGCAGTGTTTTACTGCACACAGGCCTGTTACATAATGAAACTTCCCCAAGGTCTGGTGATGAGAGGGGAGGGGGTGATGGGGTCTCGGGGGCAGACATTGTAGAGGAGGGGGAGGGAGAAAGAGAGAGAGAGAGAGCGAGTATGGGTGCAAAAAGAAGGAGAAAGGAATGGAATTAAGAATTCAAGATGGGATTCCACAATAGAGGTAGGGGCCAGATCCAGAATGGAGAATGCTGACGGATTGTAAGGGTGGAGAGGCTCCGTGAGAGGGATTGTGAAGGAGTAAGGGTAGTGAACATGTGAAGATGCCGAGGGCAGGACAAGAGAGAAGAGTCACTGGATATACATGATAACACGCTTGCACGTTACACAACCGAATGGCAGATTCTGGAGTATAGAGACGGGCCCTTCACACACCCACACACACACACACCCACACACGCACGCACACCGACACAAACACCCACAGGGCCTGGGGCTTGGGATTAGATCTGGGTTATGGCCAGCAGCATTTAGACACGTGGGGGTTAAAACACAAAGGTTTATACCAGTAGCTACAATCTCAAAGCGTGGACCCGCCGAGTCAGTCAGGAGACACAGTTGGAGCCGTTGGAAGGCCGTATCATAGAGTTTGGTCCCTTCGTCAAAACCCACAGCTTCCGTTTCCCTCGGGGGCGACGACTGAGCCCAATTCCTGTTCAGGCTGAGTTTAGCTTGTGGTTTTTACGGGTCACGATGGCTGAATGCCGCTCTTTCCAGTCCTGGCTCGGCCCTGTTCACCTACCAGCAAACACGCCGATACTTCCTCCCTGGCTCTCGCTCTCTTCCGAACTTCAGCATATTGGCTTTTCATGCATGGGCTGGTTCCAGGGCCGCAAGCTGCCACACGGCCCGTTTCTGGGGAGGACGAACACACTTTAGGGCTCGCACATTCATGCCTTGCCTGAGAGAAACATCGGGTCCAAATAGCTATGGTCTGTGACCCGATCTTAAAACGTTTGAGACAAACAAAATGAATATCATACAAGACCATGATCACACTTTAGACCAGGTAAAGCCTTAGTACGTTAGTAAGCCTTATTAACACATATTAATGTTGATAAGGGCCATATTACATGAACTCTTATCTCATCTTATGATAACACTAACCCAAGCCCTAACCCCATCCCTTACTAATATGATTAACACTTATGGAGTTTTCTTAATGCATATTCAGGTTTACAATCATCTCACAAGGGGCTTATTAACTATTAACTCACACTTGTAACAAACACAAATGAATGTGGCCACAGTAGTGACTGTGCAACTATGTGAAAGCTACACACACACGGACACACTGCGCAGGCGAATAGTAATCAGTAAAAAACCTTTTGGTAACAGTGGCATGCAACATTGTGCCCCCCTAGTTATTCTGAGTCTCTGTGGTCTTTTATTATTTGGCAGAAAGATCACTTTCATGCCGCACAGCTTTGGTTGCATGCAGTTTCTCTCTCAAAAGCATTGTATGACTCAATATACTTTTGTTTCCCACATCTTTTCGTAGACTCTTTGTGGAACAGAACGACCCTGCCCTAGCAGGGAAAGAGTAGACTTGAAATTGAATGTGACTGTATTGAATGAGAGCTCAATACATGTTCGTTGTTCTTTTTCCTACTAAGTGTAGCGTTACCTACTTAAAGTGCACAGATTTTGTACATTCACATACTTATTGACAATATCGATATACTGTATGTAAAAATGTGTTTGTATTTCCGTATACTTCAAGTAGGCCTATATTATTTGTTGTTGTTTGGGTGGCTTTGAGGCAGAACATTAACAGCTGCAGTCAAACATCTGCTAGCGATAGCTTCTACGTTAGCGAGAGTGAATTGTTGAATTCTCCTGTCGGTGGATAACACCGCACGCCTACAACTAGCGCAAGTCGTACAGTTTTGCTGTAAGTATACAGCCAACAGCATTACGTGCATCGTCATTAGACTGTTGGTGAAGCCAACTGACGTGAACTCCGTGTTAAGCATGTTGTCTCCAGTGCCAGCCTCAGAGGACTCCGTCTCAAAGGAAAACGCGCTGCTCTTGCACCAAAAGCTCCCAAGACGCTGCCGCTGACAGTAAGTAAAAACAACCAGACTGACGCGAAGAGTGTCAGTGGCTGATTATGACTCTACCATGTACAGCGAAGAGGACCCTAGTATCATACATACTCATGAAAAAACATACATTGATCACCTGGCAAATTTCGACGAATTGATATCATTCGAACTCGAACCAATTGACATGTGTCACAGTACAAGTGGCACCATTTTAGTTCTGTATCAATTTCTCTAAAATTTCAGGCCTAATCAAAAGAATATATTTTTTGTGAAGATGACCTAAATGTAGTAGCAAATGATTTTATAATCACAGCATAGTCTACATAAACTGGACCCAGACCCTGTCGATGACCTGTTATTCCCGGCCCCAGGTGAGGACAGTAATGGGCTCCACCAGAGCAGGCCTGGAAAGTGCCGGAAGGCAGGTTGCAGGTGAACGACAGGTGACAGCTACACTTGACACCTCGACTCACCCAGAGAACTGACTGACAGGTTTCCTGACCCTGTCACGGTTGCCAGTGGTGACGTGAGCGGTGTTCCGAAGGTACGTTGTAGGGACATGGCACGAACCAGACAGACAAACAGACTGTCAGACAGGTTGTCGAGGCTACCCAAGCACGATGGATGCCCAGAGCGAATGTATATCACTGTCATTGCTGCCGGACAGTTTTAGCCAAAGGACACCAGCGGTTGGTTCAGCCAAGCAACTCACCCGCTATCTCCCTCTGTCACTCTGAAACCGCTAATCAGGGCATCTACATTTAAATTTGACATTTTAGTCATTTAGCAGACACTCTTATCCAGAGTGACTTACAGTAAGTACAGGGACATTCTCCCTGAGGCAAGTGGGGTAAAGTGCCTTGCGCAAGGACACAACGTCATTTGGCGTGGCCGGGAATCGAACCAACAACCTTCTGATTAATATCGCAACTCCCTAACCGCTCGGCCACCTGATCTATCTCTCCGTTTGACTAACAGCTGGATAGATGCACAGACAATGAGAGCCAACCTGTATGCTGGCTGAGCATGTGTAAAGAAGACTGGTCATATTTGGATACAGTGCATCTGGTCTCCTCGGGCTCTGAATGATGGCGGAGGAGGAATAGGGGAATAGGGGAGGACAAGCGACAGTTTTGCCCCGCCATCTGTTTCCTTCCTGAAGGATATACTTTATTTACCGTCAGTAACGATACAGTATGATAACAGAATATACTGCCCATTACAATACAAAAGGACTGACAGTTTCGAAACAATAAACTTGCCTACAACAAGAGCTGAAAAGTCTGTATTACTGTAAGGGATATTTAATGGTTGGTTGATTCGTTCTTTGTCATTTTGGTCCATTTCGCACCCTCTCTGCCTGAATATGAGAGCGTTTTAACCGGAGGCAACACACTGAATGTGTGTATGGTGTTGCTTCCCTTGTCAGACTCCCATGCAAATCGCAATATTCCTCTCATGCACTGGCTGTCCTCCAATAGTCAGCTGCTGTTGCCCGGCAACATGCACCACGGTTCAACTCTGCCTGGGCGCCCAGTGAAGTAAGCTGTCTCCCATCTCGCTCTCTCCCATCTCTCCGTCTCTCCCCATCCCTCTCTTTCTCCGTCTCTGTCTCTCTCTCTTCTCTGTTCACTTTCTATCTGTTCTCTCTGTTCTACTTTCTGTCTCTTCTCTCTCTCCCCCTCATTACCTCTCTCTCTCTGTCTTTGTATCGCTGGACTTTCTCTCCGTCTTCATGCGCATTTGGATCACCCTTCAGCCTCGTCCACGTCTTTCATCTCGGAAATCCATTTTCCCCTTCTTCCATCCCCATCTTTTATCTAGCTGTCCCCCATCCCCCTCTGTTTTCTCTCTCTCTCTCTCTCTCTTCTCTCTCTCTCTCTCTCTCTCTCTCTCTCTCTCTCTCTCTCTGTCTCTCTCTCTCTGTCTCTCTCTGTGTGTCTCTCTTTCTTTTTCTCTCTCTCTCTCTCTCTCTCTATCTCTCTCTCTCTGTCTCTCTCTCTCTGTGTCTCTCTCTCTGTGTGTCTCTCATTCTCTCTCTGTGTCTCTCTCTCTGTGTGTCTCTCATCCTCTCTCTCTCTCTCTCTCTCTCTCTCTCTCTCTCTCTCTCTCTCTCTCTCTCTCTCTCTCTCTCTCCCTCCCTCCCCCCCTCTGCTTCTGTCTATACAGTCCCCCACTCTGTGCCTCTGCCAACCAAAACCTTAGATGCCTGACACGCCTCTACCTATAACATTCCCCAGGGGTCTGAAATGTGTTACCGCGAATCATTATTTTGACAGCGCACATCAATACGGCGCACGCCGCGCGCGGCCGCGCGCACACTGCACTTTGAATTCCATATACCGAGCCCCCATGGTCCCCCTGGGTACTTTGCGAGTCACGCGCGAACGTCGCCGTGACGCCCGTCGGGCCGGACACTGGCGCTGAGTCACAGGGGACGGTGTCGCATCTCGTCCTCACCGCGTGCCGTCTGACTCGTCGCGTTCCTGCGAGGAGGGGACGGGCGCTTCCAGCTTTCGAGTGGGAAGACGCCGAGGAACGAAGCGCTAACAGTTACAGCCTGCTCCTTGACAACAAGTCGAGGCGCTTTTCTCTCGATTAATGACACGTCGCCGGCGCAGGCGCACACGCTAAGAGCTGGAGACACACTGTCGGATACGCACGCAAGACACAGACCGTTTAAAAGAAACGGCCACAGACGGAAACCACGCACGCACGAGCAAACACACGCACGCTGTTGAATTGAAGGGATGTCTTTACCCCACTTCAAATCTCCTGCCAAGGCTGGGCTCATTATCCTAGCAGCAGGGACTGGAGATTTTTTCTCTCTCCCCCCCCCCCCCTCCCCCTCTAGTCAAGCATCCATTATTTAGCAGCATGTTGATCACGTTGAGCCCCAGCTCTGAGATCTCGTCTCCTCCATCTCCCCACAGCCATGCTCCCCATACACCACCGCCACGGTGCTGCTCGTCCCCACCTAGCGCACACGGCCACGCCGCCGCCGCTGCTTATGGAAGGGAGAGTGTGTTTGTGAGGGAGGGAGGGAGGGAGGGTGTGTGAGGGCGGGAGTGAGTGTGGGTGTTTTGAGTGAGTGAGTGAGTGAGTGAGTGTGGGTGGGTGGGTGTTTTGAGTGAGTGAGTGAGTGAGTGAGTGTGGGTGTTTTGATTGAGTGTGGGTGTTGTGAGTGACTGAGTGTGGGTGTTTTGAGTGAGTGAGTGTGGGTGTTTTGAGTGAGTGAGTGTGGGTGTTTTGAGTGAGTGAGTGTGGGTGTTGTGAGTGACTGAGTGTGGGTGTTTTGAGTGAGTGAGTGTGGGTGTTTTGAGTGACTGGGTGTGGGTGTTTTGAATGAGTCAGTGTTGGCGTTTTGAGTGAGTGTGTGAGGGAGTGAGTGTGTGAGGCAGTGAGTGAGTGTGTGCGTGGTTGAGTGAATGAGTGAATGAGTGAGTAAGTGTGGGTGTGAGTGAGTGAGTGAGTGAATGAGTGAGTGGGTGAGATGGAGGTAACCCACGATACTGTGGACTGAATCAGGCTGCACCAGCCCCAACTGATTTACACACAAGCTTCCGGCGACCTATTGATTCGGCGGACAGATGAAGCTCTACAGATTGATTTGGTCGGCGTGTCACTGGGATTGGGAAAGCCCTCCATCGTCGTGTGAGTGGATGTGACCTCTCTGCCGCAGGCCGGCAAAGTAGCATACGGCACAGAATGTGTTGAAACAGTAGAACCTTCTGGCAAGGAGGCAAACCCACACACATATCTAGGCTCAGGATTAACAGATCAGGCTGGAATTGGTTTGGGTTTGAGTTGGCAGTGGCCAGTGGGACTCCTCGTCGGCTAATGCACCGAGATCGGCACCAGAGCAGCGAAATTACCTGTGTTGCTCCCAGAGCAATGATGTGTGGTTGGACTGGAATGAGGCTGGAGGAGGTGGAGTGGATAGGTAGCAGGTCTGTCGGCTGGGCTTCCATTGCCGTAACAACCGAGATGAGTGCTCCCATCAAGCGGCTGTGTTGCCTTTCCCTCTTTGTTCCATGGAGTTCTTGGCTTCACATGTCCAGTCACCAAATCACACAACAGGGATCCAATACAAGGATTAGCCGTTTATTCATTTGAGGTAAATTACTTGCGGTACTGTGTCATTGTGGTCGTAAATAAATGGTGATGATTTGCCGTGCTTACTGGTGTCCGTGGCAGCTGCAAATACAAGCCTTGGTTGTTTTTTTAATCTAGTTTATTCTATCTGGTAAATGATCAGTCGGCCTCTTTATTCCACACAACACATTGACAATTTACAACCATGAATAAATTATAATATACTCCGGAAGCATACATAATTGAAGTAGGGCATGTTTTGTTTTGGGAGGATACATGGACAAGCAGCAGACCTCACACTCGCTGTTTACAGTGAAATTATCCCAAACATAATGATTCCTGTTTAGCAGTGGCTTTCTTGAGGAAAACAAACTCTTCATCTTCTCCTCAGATGTGTAGAATGGCAGGGTTCACTTGCAGTGTCGAATGCACAGTAACAGCGCAACTGTCGAGCACGCACCTATGTCACCAAGTTCAAACGGATTCAGCTCACTTGTCAGCGTAAATACCGCCCTTCTAATCGCTAGCATTTTCGGTGGCGGAGCTAACCAACGCAGTGTTCATGAGAGGAGGAGGGGGAGTAACGTATGTGTGTTAAAAGACCCAAGATAAACTCCGGAGAGGTCAAATAAGGGGGTGATACTGACGTGTGACGTAAATGGCACCTGTGACAGTGATGTCGTGACTCGCGTACAAGCCCAATTCGCTCCGCCGCGACGCCTGTGGTTTGTGAGGAGTGTGTTTACATTTACATTTAGTCATTTAGCAGACGCTCTTATCCAGAGCGACTTACAGTAAGTACAGGGACATTCCCCCGAGGCAAGTAGGGTGAAGTGCCTTGCCCAAGGACACAACGTCATTTGACACGGACAGGAATCGAACTGGCAAAAAGATTACTAGCCCGATTCCCTAACCGCTCAGCCACCTGACTCCCTAGTTTTTTAGTTGAATGGGTTCATATCACTCCCCAGTATAAGTACATCCCTCCCGCGCCATTGGACGACAAGGCTTTCGGAAGGCAGGTGATGTTAACAAGGCCCATAATGACACCCGCGCCACCCGTGCTATTAGACCTCTTGTCAGTTGAAGACAAGAGCCGGGACGATTCCGACGTCGAGCGTTCTAGGGCAGTGGTTCTCAAAGTGGGGTCCGGGAACCATAGCGAAGGGGTCCGCGAAAGAGTTTGCCGTAAATGATAACGTTGGAAAATGGTGCTGTATCATTAAAAAGTGACACATATTATAATCTACAGATGGGGACCATTTGCAGAAATAAAACAAGCATATTGTGTCCAGTTAAGATCACAAAGGGCATGCTGAATGGGTGTTACGATCAGGGGGGGGGGGGGTCCTCGTAAAAGGTTCAGCCCTGTAGGGGGTCCCTGGCCCCCAAAAAGTCTGAGATCCCCCCCGTTCTAGGGGATGGTTTTGCCCGGCGAGTGTCTCGTCCGCCCCGTGTGGATGGCTTTCGGTTTGGCTGAAGTCTGACCATGTCTTCATTGTTCTGTGTTGTGCCCCCAGCCGTGCCCTTCCCCCTGAGTCACCGTCTCACCATGAAGGAGGTGTTCGACTGCGAGGGGAAGCCCCGGGTCGACCTGCTTAAGGCCCACCTGACCAAGGAGGGCCGCGTGGAGGAGGCGGTGGCCCAGCGCATCGTCAACGAGGGCGCCGCCATCCTGCGCCAGGAGAAAACCCATGCTGGATATCGAAGCACCCGTCACAGGTGAGGGGGGGGAGTGGGACATTTTCGACGTCTGTGTTTTGTTTTGTTGTCTCTCATGTCGAACTGCGTTTCACGACGACAATCGGCGAACGTCCGTGGTCCGCGACGGAAAAACGAATCAGGAAGACGGAAGGGTGTTTCGGATTGAGGGAGGATTCTATCTGGTTTGTGTGTTCCCAGAAGAGTCAAACAAGCAAATATGCGTCTGTGCATCAAACTGAGGGGCTCTGATTCCCATTGGCATAGATGCAAGCAAGTTGCGCGCCAACAAAGTTTTGTTTGCGTGCTTGCATGAGACGCGGGACAAAGAGAGAAGGCGAGAGAGAACCGAAGAGAGATAGTTTCCATCTGACAGATGAAAAGAGAGAGACAGGAGCACAGCGACTGGGAAGACTGGTGACCTTCCGTTCCAAAATAAACTCCAAAGCACCTGACTAGATTTCAAGCGAGGAAGACTTCAGACAGGGAAGGACCGCCTCTCGAAAACATGCCGATTTCCCACCAGCGGGCCGCTGTCACTTTGAAGTGTCATCAGTCGCGTCGCGTTCCCGTCGACTGCGGCCCTCGAGGGAACCGGATGAATCGGATCTCATTTGGGGGGGGGGGGGGGGGGGGGGGGGGGGGGGGGGGGGGGGGGGGGGGAGAAAGAGCTGTCGTAGCGTGTGGTCGACTGGTTAGGAGGCTCCTCAGGGACGAGGCCGGGCCGTCGCTGGGATCCGCACAGCTCTTGGCTAGCGAACGCCACCGAGGGGACTCGGATTGGACAACAACCGGGCACATTACGGCAGTTAAGTCGCTGGAAATGTAGCTCTCCTCCATGACTGTGTGAATGGGAGAGGACCAGTGGCGTCGGACGGTGACTCGTTCGACTGATCCAGGTCCAGATGGTCGATACCTCTTCGGTCCGGGCGAGGGAGCGGGACCCAAGTGGGACCCTGTATCGTTGCCACACGAGTGCAGTCAAGCGTCGTCCCGTTAGGCCTCCTCTCCTCTGGGCCGGCCACCCCCTGGGTCCTAGTGCACACACGCTTCCAGCGGCCTGGTATGTTGGTCGCTTTGAAGTACAGGAGTGGAGGGGTTTGGTTGTTTTTGTGCCTGTGACCCAAGCTAGGTGGGCTACCTCCCCTCGTTATCAGCTGACCCCCCAGCCAGCCAATCGGTATGGTGCTTGGTACCCTATGACTGCCCAGGCTAGAGCACCCAGAACAGCAGTAACTACAACTGTTCCAGCGAGAGCATCCAGGACAGCAGTAACTAGAACTGTTCCAGCGAGAGCATCCAGGACAGCAGTAACTAGAACTGTTCCAGCGAGAGCATCCAGAACAGAAAACGGTCGGAGGAGAACAGCGTGGTATCGGGGGGGCTGACAGTGCCCAAGTGGTTGAAATGGACCGGCGTCAGTGGATACCGAGATGCCATTTTCGAAAGGGCGCGCCCCTCTAATGTGAAAACGGCATTTCGAAACGCAATCGTAGAAACAGAGGAGGTTCAGGCGGAGAGAGGCAGAGAGCGGGAGAGCGAGGGCTGCGAGAGAGAGCGCATTAACGGGAGAAGCACAGAGCGTGTGTGAAATTTGCATACGATTTCCGGGGCGGGCGCGTGGACACCGGGTGCGTGCGGGTGCGTCGATAGACTCCGGGAAGGTTTCCGAAGATTCCGTAGTATACTCGACTCCAGAGACTTCTCATATTGTTATTGAGAAGCTCACACAACACACACACACACTGCGCGGCGGTAAACAGTCGAACTCCATTGTGTTATCGAATGACAAAGGCTGCACAGAATGAAAGGCCGGCATGTTAGCATGACAACACTAAGGCCGTCTGGCAAAAGCTGAATTGGGAATTGTAACTGTAAGCCTCGTAGGGAAAAGCATGCATTTTCTAATGGATTCTGTCTGCATCTAAGCGATAAAACATTTTCAATACGGAAAAAACAGTAGAGAAAGACGAG
Source organism: Osmerus mordax (assembly GCF_038355195.1). Taxonomy (NCBI): domain Eukaryota; kingdom Metazoa; phylum Chordata; class Actinopteri; order Osmeriformes; family Osmeridae; genus Osmerus; species Osmerus mordax. The sequence continues at coordinate 5,535,072 of NC_090074.1, read as the reverse complement.
AGGAACACGTTTCCAGTGTACCAAAGCGTGCAATAGGAACCCATTGAAACCATATATCTTCGAATTGACTCATCCAATCAAGTTCTATTATTTCTGCAATGACAGTTACTAGGCATCCAGCTTCCTGCATATTTGATAACATCAATAATAGATAAGAGTGAGACAAACTTAATATGGTTTTATTATAGCCTGCATGGGCAATTCAAAGGAAAC